>NC_068453.1:13389757-13429757 GCF_023373465.1 Oncorhynchus keta
CCAGCCATAAAGACTGGTCGGTTTACCCAGGCCACACATAGCAATTCAAAAATCTCAGTCATCTTCTTTGTAGGTTTTTGAACATACATTAACATATTGTCCATATGTAGTGGTACCATGTGTAGGCTATAGCGTATTAGGCTATTTATATATTTATACATGTGCAAGGACGCACGCACACACACAGTTGTGTAATGGAGACATCTGAGCAGGCAGGCGCCGTTGCGTGGCTCAGCTGATGTGACAGGTGAATTAGAACGCTCAGTGGAGTGGCGGGAAACACCGGCTCATTATCGGGGAGCTGTGCGCTAACGGTGATTAACACCTGGGTACCAACAAAACAACTGACTGTCCTCTCAGGGCCTAGCCTAGCTTTTTGTGGGACCTAAGCATTTTGTTTGGCCCCCCACCTCCAGGGCAAAACATTATAGTGCCCTCCCCCCAGCTTGATGGCGGAGCGAAACAAAAGTTGCAGTTTTAAAGCAAGTTTGCACAATTTTACACATTTTGCCGATGGCTGGAGAGACATTTTTTTTCAGTTTTACAGCTAATTTTCTGTAACTGTACACACTTTGCCATGACTTATGCCATGTTAATGATGTCTAAGTTAGAGTGACTAACAAAATCAATGGGGGCCCCCTGGAGGTCAGGGCCCCTGGGCACATGCCATTTGTGCGAGGCCATAATTCAACCATTATTACTACATGTTTAGATAGCTGGCTAGACTAATTTACCCATCTAAAACATGTTAGATGACATGGGCTAATTGACCCTCGACCGAGTTCCTATTTTTTAGATCGGCCCGCTAGTAGCCGGGGGCCCTAAGCGACCGCTTATGTCTGAGGTAGAGAGAGAGAGAGAGAGAGAGAGAGAGAGAGAGAGAGAGAGAGAGAGCTACCGACGAGTTCATTGTGCGCAGAGAGAATTCGGGATGACATCCCCAGTTATTGCTCTTGACATTTGGGCAGCGCCTCCGTGCACATGCGCAGCGTGAGCCGCACCTAGGGGTTAGAAAGGGCGGACAGTGCTCTGACATACAGGCAGAGACAGAATAAATAATAAAGTGTGTCGAACCTGACTTATGCGGTCACTACATTTAGACATCCCGTTACTTGACACATTTGCACCTCCTCCTCATCCCTCTCTCTCCAATTTCTCAGCACAGTGAGGGAAATTCTCTCATATGGGCTAACTTTGGAATAGAAAAGTGCCCCCGAGTTGCGCTTTTACTCCCTGTCTGACAGAACTGCCACGTAAAAGGCCCATCTCTTGAGCTGTGAAAGCAAATAGGACAGGCACGAACATTAGCGCTTTTGACAACATTTGAAGCACATTTTCTATGCTCTGCTGCCTATCTCCCCTAGCCTTTTCTGCACCATACTGTGGCATTAACACTGTAGGCTTCCGTGCGCAGGAAAACACACCTTTGAACTGAGAGCGCACGCAGGGCTACAGAGACAATTTAAAGCTGTGGTTCTAGCCTACAGTTTGATTTATAGCCTTGGCCACTATTATATAACATATCTCCAGTTTTAACCCGCCTCCATATGTGACAGTTATTTTTTGTCTCAGTGCCACTAAACAAATTGACTTCTCCTCCCTTCTGTCCCTTCCTTGCCTTTTGTATTTTTCTCTTGCTTGTTGGTTTTGTCTGTGAAGCCGCCGGATGACCAGAGCACGGATTTCACCTCGTCCTTGAGAGAGACAGGAGAGATAAGAATAGAGAGAGCGCGACACACACATTACCCCTACACACAGCGACCGATCCGACATCGAGACACGAGGAAGACGCCATCACCGAGACCCGGTAAGTGATGGCAAACAGATTGAACTTTAAAATGATAGACCTGGGAGTTTTTTCCGTGATCGCTATTGCGCGCGAGGAGGGATGGAAATTAAGAGGAAGGGAGCTGTGGCGTGGTACTCTCCTGTTGTCGTTACAACGTTTACCGGCGGTGCATGGGGTTCCCGGTGCTGATCGTGCTGTTTTATGAAGATTCTCTCTCTCCGTTAGTGATGGTCGATTCTCTAAAGCCTTTTTTTGGGATTAGATCGCGTTTCATCCTATCATAACTCCCCAAATCTTCTGAATAGTTTACCTCCGGAGTGGCTACATACATGTCTCAGAATCAGATGTTACACAGACAGAGAAACAGTTGACCTCTTACCTGTGTGCCAGCATGGTCAGTCAGTACCTGTGTCAGCATGGTCAGTCAGTACCTGTGTCAGCATGGTCAGTCAGTACCTGTGTCAGCATGGTCAGTCAGTACCTGTGTCAGCATGGTCAGTCAGTACCTGTGTCAGCATGGTCAGTCAGTACCTGTGTCAGCATGGTCAGTCAGTACCTGTGCCAGCATGGTCAGTCAGTACCTGTGTGTCAGCATGGTCAGTCAGTACCTGTGTCAGCATGGTCAGTCAGTACCTGTGTCAGCATGGTCAGTCAGTACCTGTGTCAGCATGGTCAGTCAGTACCTGTGCCAGCATGGTCAGTCAGTACCTGTGTGTCAGCATGGTCAGTCAGTACCTGTGTCAGCATGGTCAGTCAGTACCTGTGTCAGCATGGTCAGTCAGTACCTGTGTCAGCATGGTCAGTCAGTACCTGTGTGTCAGCATGGTCAGTCAGTACCTGTGTGTCAGCATGGTCAGTCAGTATCTGTGTGTCAGCATGGTCAGTCAGTACCTGTGTCAGCATGGTCAGTCAGTACCTGTGTGTCAGCATGGTCAGTCAGTACCTGTGTGTCAGCATGGTCAGTCAGTACCTGTGTGTCAGCATGGTCAGTCAGTACCTGTGTGTCAGCATGGTCAGTCAGTACCTGTGTGTCAGCATGGTCAGTCAGTACCTGTGTGTCAGCATGGTCATTCAGTACCCGTGTGTCAGCATGGTCAGTCAGTACCTGTGTGTGTCAATATGTTATTTCAGAGCAGCTGCAAACCTGAACAACTCTGCTCCAGATGCATGGCAAGGTCTACATATTCAATTCTATTATATTCTGAAACTTTTTCACATTCACATGTTATTTCTAATTTGATAAAGCACACGTACAAGTAGACTAGCAGATGATGGATGGCAATGTTAACACGTTTCCCATGCCAATAAAGCCCCTTGAATTGAATTGAATTGATGGACAACTTTTCACTCTTGAGTTTTATTTCACCCTTTTAGAAGCAACTAATTATGGCAAAAATGATTATCTGAGTTTGATTTGTGTTACTTAAATTGACATGGCAAATTGAGTAAGTATTAAACCACTAATAAACAAAGGTTTACCAATATACAGTTTTACCAAAGAATATAAGTCTGATCAAATCAACTCTGAAATATATCCTACATTATGCATTATGAGGACACCGTTAATTATTGTGCATATTATATATTTATAATTTTATTAATCCAGCATTGTTGCATTTTAGATGAATTTCTCACTCCAAACAAAATTATTTCCCCCACAGAAGGTGTATAGGTCTGTTTCAGAGATGACAGATAGTGATTGAGAAAGTCCAGTTTCCCCTCTCCTCATTATCTCATTTCTTGTCTTCTTCCTCTCCTCCTCTCCTCATTATCTCCTTTCTTGTCTTCTTCCTCTCCTCCTCTCCTAGTCGATCTCCTTTCTTGTCTTCTTCCTCTCCTCCTCTCCTCATTCGATCTCCTTTCTTGTCTTCTTCCTCTCCTCCTCTCCTAGTCGATCTCCTTTCTTGTCTTCTTCCTCTCCTCCTCTCCTAGTCGATCTCCTTTCTTGTCTTCTTCCTCTCCTCTTCTCCTAGTCAATCTCCTTTCTTGTCTTCTTCCTCTCCTCCTCTCCTAGCGTCCTAATAACTTTGAGCGTCCAGTCCAAGTGTGTGTGTGTGTGTGGGAGTGTGTGTGTGTGTTCATCCTGGTCTGTCCATTCTCATGACCATCAACACGGCATGGAGTCTAGTATTTCTGTAGTCTGTCTCCCTGTGCCTCTGTGACTGATCGGTTCTTTGATATCTGTATAGTTTGTAAAGAGTTGTGTGACGCCGCAGCACTGTCCCCTAGTTTATGAACTATTTGAGGAGTCTGAGCACTCTGGCCATAAACGTCACTGGTGTTACACTAGTGAGAGTTACTGTGTGTTGGGACTGGGAGAGGACTGCTTTTATACAGCATCTTTATATGGCTTTGTATGGATAAAGACAGGCTACATGAATATGTTTCTGTTCTGAATATTGTGGTACTAATATATGGAAATACCTGTCTCCGTAGATAATGAATTGAGGTTCATGCTCTGAATGTGTTTATATATAGCCCATTGTTTCAATGTGAATCATACTTTTACAAATGGTTTATTACCTTGCTGAAAGGGTTTGATATTTCCTCAGTCTCATGCTAGTGTAGCAGATATGATATAGTGGGTAGAGTGGCTGTTATTTTGGGCAATGTTGGTAGCAGTGACTGTTCTTATCTCCTTGTTAAATCAGGGATTGGTTTCCGACCATGGGCAGACAGGGAGGGAAACACAAACAACATGCTGTATACACGCATATACACGGGCATACACACACTCACACACACATGCACGCCATGCGCATGCACATGCACTTTCAGAAGCACACACGCACACGGGCGCACACACACACACACACACACACACACAGAGACGCACCCATCCCGTTAGCAGGATCATTTTCGTCAACATCCACTGAATTGCAGAGCGCCAAATTCAAATAAAATTACTAAAAATATTTAATTTTCATGAAATCACAAGTGCAATATCGCAAAACACAGTTTAGCTTGTTGTTAATCCACCTGGTGTGTCAGATTTCAAAAAAGCTTTTCGGCGAAAGCATACCACGCGTTTATGTAAGGACATCTCTCTCAGCAGACAAAACATTACAAACAGCAAGCAGCAAAGTAGATTGGTCACAAAAGTCAGAAAAGCAATAAAATGAATCACTTACCTTTGATGATCTTCGGATGTTTGCATTCACGAGACTCCCAGTTACACAATTAATGTTCCTTTTGTTCCATAAAGATTATTTTTAAATCCAAAATACCTCCATTTGGTTGGCGCTTTATGTTCAGAAATCCACAGGCTCGAGCGGTCACGACGGGGCAGACGAAAATTCCAAATAGTATCCGCAAGTTCGTAGAAACATGTCAAACGTTTTTTATAATCAATCCTCAGGTTGTTTTTACAATATATAATCGATAATATTTCAACCGGACTGTAGCTTCCTCAATAGGAGAGAGAGAGAAAATGTCTACTTCACTCTGTTGGCGCATGCAAAACGCTGCTTGGCACCCAGCCATCCAATGACGCGTGATCTTTCTCGCTCATTTTTCAAAATAAAAGCCTGAAACTATGTCTAAAGACTGTTCACACCATGTGGAAGCCATAGAAAAAGAAATCTGGTTGGTATCCCTTTAAATGGAATGAAGGCATGCAATGGAACAGAGAGCTTTCAGGAAAAACCTTCACTTCCTGGTTGGATTTTCCTCAGGTTTTCGCATGCAATATCAGTTCTGTTATACTCGCAGACAATATTTTTTGACAGTTTTGGAAACTTTAGAGTGTTTTCTATCCTAGTCTGACAATTATATGCATATTCTAGATTCTGGGCCTGAGAAATAGGCAGTTTCATTTGGGTATGTTTTTCATCCAAACACCACAATACTGCCCTCAACACTCAAACTTTTACCTAACCATAACCATAAGCCTAACCTTAACCCTAAGCCTAACCTTAACCCCAAACCTCTAACCCTAACCCTGAAACTATACCTAACCCTAACCCATAACCCTGAAACTATTTTATTTATTTCACCTTTATTTAACCAGGTAGGCAAGTTGAGAACAAGTTCTCATTTACAATTGCGACATGGCCAAGATAAAGCAAAGCAGTTCGACAGATACAACGACACAGAGTTACACATGGAGTAAAACAAACATACAGTCAATAATACAGTATAAACAAGTCTATATACAATGTGAGCAAATGAGGTGAGAAGGGAGGTAAAGGCAAAAAAGGCCATGGTGGCAAAGTAAATACAATATAGCAAGTAAAACACTGGAATGGTAGTTTTGTAATGGAAGAATGTGCAAAGTAGAAATAAAAATAATGGGGTGCAAAGGAGCAAAATAAATAAATGAAATACAGTTGGGAAAGAGGTAGTTGTTTGGGCTAAATTATAGGTGGGCTATGTACAGGTGCAGTAATCTGTGAGCTGCTTTGACAGTTGGTGCTTATTAAAGCTAGTGAGGGAGATAAGTGTTTCCAGTTTCAGAGATTTTTGTAGTTCGTTCCAGTCATTGGCAGCAGAGAACTGGAAGGAGAGGCGGCCAAAGAAATAATTGGTTTTGGGGGTGACTAGAGAGATATAACTGCTGGAGCGTGTGCTACAGGTGGGAGATGCTATGGGGACCAGCAGGCTGAGATAAGGGGGGACTTTACCTAGCAGGGTCTTGTAGATGACATGGAGCCAGTGGGTTTGGCGACGAGTATGAAGCGAGGGCCAGCCAAAGAGAGCGTACAGGTCGCAATGGTGGGTAGTATATGGGGCTTTGGTGACAAAACGGATTGCACTGTCATAGACTGCATCCAATTTGTTGAGTAGGGTATTGGAGGCTATTTTGTAAATGACATCGCCAAAGTCGAGGATTGGTAGGATGGTCAGTTTTACAAGGGTATGTTTGGCAGCATGAGTGAAGGGTGCTTTGTTGCGAAATAGGAAGCCAATTCTAGATTTAACTTTGGATTGGAGATGTTTGATATCGGTCTGGAAGGAGAGTTTACAGTCTAACTAGACACCTAAGTATTTGTAGTTGTCCACGTATTCTAAGTCAGAGCTGTCCAGAGTAGTGATGTTGGACAGGCGGGTAGGTGCAGGTAGCGATCGGTTGAAGAGCATGCATTTAGTTTTACTTGTATTTAAGAGCAATTGGAGGCCATGGAAGGAGAGTTGTAATGGCATTGAAGCTTGCCTGGAGGGTTGTTAACACAGTGTCCAAAGAAGGGCCAGAAGTATACAGAATGGTGTCGTCTGCGTAGAGGTGGATCAGAGACTCACCAGCAGCAAGAGCGACCTCATTGATGTATACAGAGAAGAGAGTCGGTCCAAGAATTGAACCCTGTGGCACCCCCATAGAGACTGCCAGAGGTCCGGACAGCAGACCCTCCGATTTGACACACTGAACTCTATCAGAGAAGTAGTTGGTGAACCAGGCGAGGCAATAATTTGAGAAACCAAGGCTGTTGAGTCTGCCAATGAGGATGTGGTGATTGACAGAGTCGAAAGCCTTGGCCAGATCAATGAATACGGCTGCACAGTAATGTTTCTTATCGATGGCGGTTAAGATATCGTTTAGGACCTTGAGCGTGGCTGAGGTGCACCCATGACCAGCTCTGAAACCAGATTGCATAGCAGAGAAGGTATGGTGAGATTCGAAATGGTCGGTAATCTGTTTGTTGACTTGGCTTTCAAAGACCTTAGAAAGGCATGGTAGGATAGATAGAGGTCTGTAGCAGTTTGGGTCAAGAGTGTCCCCCCCTTTGAAGAGGGGGATGACCGCAGCTGCTTTCCAATCTTTGGGAATCTCAGACGACACGAAAGAGAGGTTGAACAGGCTAGTAATAGGGGTGGCAACAATTTCGGCAGATAATTTTAGAAAGAAAGGGTCCAGATTGTCTAGCCCGGCTGATTTGTAGGGGTCCAGATTTTGCAGCTCTATCAGAACATCAGCTGAACGGATTTGGGAGAAGGAGAAAGCATGGCCAGCCGTAGAAAAATGCTTATTGAAATTCTCAATTATGGTGGATTTGTCAGTGATGACAGTGTTTCCTATCTTCAGTGCAGTGGGCAGCTGGGAGGAGGTGTTCTTATTCTCCATGGACTTTACAGTGTCCCAGAACTTTTTTGAGTTAGTGTTGCAGGAAGCAAATTTCTGCTTGAAAAAGCTAGCCTTGGCTTTTCTAATTGCCTTTGTATAATGGTTTCTAGCTTCCCTGAACAGCTGCATATCACGGGGGCTGTTCGATGCTAATGCAGAACGCCATAGGATGTTTTTGTGTTGGTTAAGGGCAGTCAGGTCTGGGGAGAACCAAGGGCTATATCTGTTCCTGTTTCTAAATTTCTTGAATGGGGCATGTTTATTTAAGATGGTTAGGAAGGCATTTAAAAAAAATATCCATCCTCTACTAATGGGATGAGATCAATATCCTTCCAGGATACCTGGAGTTTCTGGCTAGCTTCTTGGAGGATTTGAGGTAAATAATATTTTTTTATAAATATAAATTGGTGAGGCGGGTTGCAGGAGAGTGTTTTGAAGATGAGTTGATGGAAAATAAAAATAAAATGTATGTGAAAAAAAAAAGTTGTAAAATATATATATATACGGGACACGACAAGACGAGGACAAAAGACGTCTGAACTGCTATGCCATCTTGGATTGGAGTATATAAGTACTCAAAATAGACAAAATTAATCTAACTCAAGAAATCTGTCACAAATTGACGTTTTTTGCAGAGGAGATCTTAGCCTCGCAATTTTACATCTAACTAATGTTTGGTGCAGTATTGGTCAATACTATACCTAATCCTAACCCCTAAACCTAACCATAGCCCCTAACCGTAATTGTAACCCTAACCCTAAACCCAACCCCTAAGCCTAAAATAGCATTTTAACTCGTGAGGACCAGTACAATCCCCACCTGCCTTGTTTTACTATCCCTGTGAGGACTTCTGGTACCAACAAAGATGGTTAAACAAACACACACACACAAACACACACACGCACACATGTACACACACAAGCAGGTGAGGCAGGGACAGGACAGATATGACAATCTGACAGGCAGTGAATGACAGAGCCTGAATGGTACTGATGAGGATGGCAAGAACAACAGCTAACATAGAACTGAATAGACACACGCAGTGGAGTTGAGTCTGTAGCTTCACACTGACAATGAAGGAAGGAAATGTCAGGGGTAGTGTAGAAAGGCCTTAGATACAGTACTTTTCCCCTTGCACTGTAGTCCTTTTTAACTGGTTGTTGATCGCATGCAGGACAGGAAACTGTAAACAAATTACCCAACATGTGGCGGCTTGCAGGAGAATACTTCTCCTTTCCATCCTACACTACATTGCCAAAAGTATGTGGACAACCATTACAATAAGTGGATTCTGCTATTTCAGCCACACCCATTGCTGACAGGTGTATAACATCGAGCTCACAGCCATGCAATCTCCATAGACAAACATTGGCAGTAGATTGGCTCGTACTGGAGCGCTCAGTGACTTTTAACGTGCCACTGTCATAGGATGCCACCTTTCCAACAAGTCAGTTCTTAAAATATCTGCCCTGTTAGAACTGCCCCGGTCAACTGTAAGTTCTCTTATTGTGAAGTGGAAATGTCTAGGAGCAATAGCGGCTCAGCCGTGAAGTGGTAGGCCACACAAGCTCACAGAACGGGACCACCGAGTACCGTAGCACGTAAAAATCGTCGGTCCTCGGTTGCAACACTCACTAGCGAGTTCCAAACTGCCTCTGGAAGCCAAGTCAGCACAATAACTGTTTGTCAGGAGCTTAATGAAATAGGTTTCCATGGCCGAGCAGGCGCACACAAGCTTAAGATCACCATGCACAATGCCAAGCGTCAGCTGGAGTGGTGTAAAGCTTACCACCATTGGACTCTGGAGTAGTGGAAACGGGTTCTCTGGAGTGATGAATCACACTTCACCATCTGGTAGTCCAACGGATGAATCTGGGTTTGGCGGATGCCAGGAGAAAGCTACCTGCCACAATGCATAGTGCCAACTGTAGAGCTTGATGGAGGAGGAATAATGGTCTGGGGCTGTGTAACATGGTTCAGGCTAGGCCCCTTAGTTAGTGCGAAGGAAATCTTAACGCTACTGCATACAATTACATTCTGTGCTTCCAAGTTTGTGGCAGCAGTTTGGGCATGACAATGCCCCCGTGCACAAAGCGAGGTCTAGAAATGGTTTGTCGAGATCGGTGTGGAAGAATTTGATTGGCCTGCACAGAGCCCTGACCTCAACCCCATCGAACATTTTTGGAATGAATTGGAACGCTGACTGCGAGCCAGGCCTAAATGCCCAACATCAGTGCCCGACCTCACTAATGCTCTTGTGGCTGAATGGTAGTCCACGCAGTCGGAAAACCTTCCCAGAAGAGGGGAGGCTGTTATGGCAGCAAAGTGGGACCAACTCCATATTAATGTCCATGAATTTGGAATGAGATGTTCAACTAGCACGTGTCCACATACTTTTTAGTATTATCTCCTTCTCACTCTTAACTGACGATACATCTCATCTCCCCTTATTCTCTCTATTCTCTCGCTCTTCTCCCTCTTAACTGAGGATACATCTCATCTCCGTCTATCCTCTCTATTCTCTCGCTCTTCTCTCTCTTAGTCCTCTCCATCATCTCTCTCTATTCTCCCTCTTCTCTCCCTTAGTCCTCTCCATCATCTCCCTCTATTCTCTCTCTTCTCTCTCTTAGTCATCTCCATCATCTCTTTCTTTTCTCTCCTTCCCCTCTTTATTGTCACTCTTCTTCTGTTTTCTTCTTTGCCTCCCTGCAGAGTGCCTTGGAGCGAGGAGCTTACACCCACCCACCCCTCTCTCTCTCTCTCTCTCTCTCTCTCTCTCTCTCTCTCTCTCTCTCTCTCTCTCTCTCTCTCTCTCTCTCTCTCTCTCTCTCTCAGCCCCAGCCAGAAGCCAGTGGGAGAAGAGCTCGCTTCCAGAGCTTTGGACTGGGCTAAATAGCGTTTGCCAAGACATGAATTATAAGACTAATGTGCTTAAGTGGCTTGTCCTAACATTGTCTTCTGTTACCAGCGCGTAGTCAGGCTTAGGGATAATAACACCAATAGAATGGACCCAATATACCCCCAGTTCCTTTTTGAGGTCAGGATTAAGAATTCATAAAAGGAACTGCTAACTTATTTTTACTTTTTATTTTTTTACGGATCCGCAAAGTATTCAATTGTTATTCAATTGAGAGATATGCCTGCTTTTATTCCAGCGAAGCTTTTCTGTGAGTGAGTCGTTACAATATCTGTCGTTACAAGAAAGAAAAGCTGCTTCATAATCCTAAACCGGGACAGAAACACATTCCCTAAGAGGAAGAAAAAAAGATATACTGTTGAATATGTTCACGAATAACAATACAATGAAAATAAGTAAGGCGGGTTGTGTTTGAACCCGGGTAAACGTTGGTATCTCTATATACGGTGTTAAGTCTATGAATGTATTGGACCTTATACTGTGGTGGAATGGGAGGAGTTGGGATTCTGCAGCTGTGTCTTCCGTTTAAACAGTGACTGCCATTTACCATTTACTCTGTTGCTTTTTGAAAGCTCATGACCGGCCTGATGTAGCCTGCCTTCATATTGTGATTGACAAGACACAATAACAGTATTATGATTTATGATTGGAGAATGAATGGCTGCCTGCTTTGTAAGTCTCCTCTGTCTCTTATCTTCTAACCTCTTATAGTGGTTGGACGGGTGTACACATCTGAATCGTAAATTGAAATCCTCACAGGAACCTTGTAATGGGGCTCCCAAGTGGCGCAGTGGTCTAAGGCACTGCATCTCAGTGCTAGAGGCATCACTACAGACACTCTGGTTTGAATCCAGGCTGTATCATATCCAGCTGTGATTGGAGTGCCATAGGGCGGTGCACAATTGGCCCAGGGTCGGTGTAGGCCGTCATTGTAAATAAGAATTTTTCTTAACTGACTTGCCTAGTTAAATAAAAAATAAAATGTCTAACAACCCATTGACAGCAACACATGATTTACACAAAGGTCTGTGTAAGGCTCATGTTTTTTTCAGTCATCTTCCAAATTACAGTACGCCTTTTGTGTGTAAAGTTACGCATACAGTGTCTCCGTGCTCCTACAAAAATGAGTTCATAGTTTGTTCCTCTACCTTTTAAGTCAGCAAAGCAGCACGTTTTCAGTCCTTTGTGCATCAACTCCTCAAAAATGAGGCCCACTCGCTTAGATCAAATAGAAACCACTTCCCTTGTGCCAAAGGAAACAGTCCGTATTCTCCGATAGCATCTGTATTGTTATCAACGTATAGCCAGTTTCTTTGCTCTTCTGGGACCATCTCTCTCAGACTAAACACTCCTGGGGGTTCTAACATGAACCATCTCCGCTCCTCTCTACCACTCCCCCTCCCTCTCCCCAGAACAACCACACGTGGGCCTGTCTCCTGTCTCCACCACTGAAACACAGCGTTTCATTTGTGAAATTAGTCCTCTCTCTCTGACCTTGTCTTTTCATCAGGATGCTCGCTGCATATTTTAATCCCTTTCCTGGGTTTATTTGACTAATTGGTGGCTATTCTTGCTCAACACCGATTGCCTTTGATCATGGCAGATCATTACGTTTACCTCATTAATTTGCTCAATGTGATTTTTCTCAGAATTTAAGGGTCCACGTAAAATTGGATTAATAATACATCTCATGTGCCAAGAGAAAATGGAATTCCTTTGTGATTTCTGGCGGCTCTCCTTTCTCCTTTCTGCTCATTCCTTTCTCAATAGTGATTGGAGTGAGTTGGTCAGGGTGTACAATGTGTGAGGAACAGGCTCTTGTGTGATCACACACACGCACGCACGCACGCACGCACGCACGCACGCACGCACGCACGCACACACACACACACACACACACACACACACACACTCTGACCTGAATCCATAGGACACACGTAAACACAGTAGCTTGCTCAGCCTCTTCCCACCCATTCCCATCTCATATGAGCTCTACAGACATAAAGTAGATGTCATACGGTACATATGAGTCACTCATTTACCTCAGTCACAGATTGTCACTGTACCATCTGAACCATATGAATATATGAATGAACATTGGAACAGACTGTGTCTCTCTCTACCTGTTACCTGTCACATAGTGTTTCCTCTTCACTGCACATCCTCCTCTGATTAGCAATACTCTCTCTCTCTCTCTCTCTCTCTCTCTCTCTCTCTCTCTCTCTCTCTCTCTCTCTCTCTCTCTCTCTCTCTCTCTCTCTCTCTCTCTCTCTCTCTCTCTCTTTCTCTCTCTCTCTCTCTTCTCTTTCTCTCTTTAACTCTCTCTCTCTCTTTCTCAAACTCTCTCTCTCTCTTTCTCTAAGTCTCTCTCTCTTTCTCTAACTCTCTCTCTTTCTCTAACTCTCTCTCTCTCTCTCTCTCTCTCTCTCTCTCTCTCTCTCTCTCTCTCTCTCTCTCTCTCTCTCTCTGTCTTTCTCTCTCTGCCAAGCACAATGTCTCTGCTCGCTAACAAAACGCTATCATCTTCTTTGTTGTCGGGGCGCTTATTGTCTCGCGATCCAGAGCCCAACTCTGCACATGAACACGGTTGGCAATCTATTGAGCAGATTGTATTACAGATCATTTCGTCTTTAGGCTCTGCCGCTACATTGTGTGTCCCACTTATATTGTGGCGAGACAGACGTGTTGGTCTATTATCATATAGATAACTGAACATTTGTATTCAGACAAGGGGAATCTCTAATGGAGTGTATTGTGTATGTGTTTAAATTTGCCTCAGTGTTTTTTGTAATCCAATCAATGCGCTTGTCTGGAATAGGGAACACAAAGCAGGAAGGAGAAAAAAAGAGGTTGGATGAGGTGAATTGATGCTTCCTGAAGATTGGATGTTTCATTTTTAACAAACTCTGATATGCTCTGTCTGCCTTATTCTGCCTTGTGTGTCATGATTACGCTGCTACTGTATTCATGGCATTGTTTTCACAAGAGGAGGAACTACACTGTGTGTGTGTGTGGTAGATCTTATCTGGTCTACTGTATAGTGATTTTCTGTGGGTTTGTATGGATATATGTGGTGTGTGTGTGTGTGTGTGTGTGTGTGTGTGTGTGTGTGTGTGTGTGTGTGTGTGTGTGTGTGTGTGTGTGTGTGTGTGTGTGTGTGTGTGTGTGTGTGTGTGTGTGTGTGTGTGTGTGTGTGTGTGTGTGTGTGTGTGTGTGTGTGTGAAAAAGGAAGATGCCACTTAGGCCTCAAAGCCAGTTCCATTGCTGCTCCCACTACCTCTACCCGTAGGCACAGATCTAGGCTCAGTTTACCCTCCCAAATCCTAACATTATGTAAAAACATACAACTGACCTTAGATCAGTGTCTACTCCTAGTGGCTGATCACGGATCAGTGTACCCTGCCCGTATTATATATTTGTCCATTGGAGGTAAAAAAAAATAATAAAAAAAACGGACCCTAGATCAGTGTCTTCTCAATACACCACTGTGGCTCCCAGTGCGTCTGACTTCTGTTAAAGTCAATCTGAGTGTTGAAGCGAGCCAAAGAGGAAGGGGAAATCTGTTCAGCTCTTCAACCACAGCCACACCTAGAGCGAGCGAGCTACCGTCTTATCCCCACAGCAAAGGCGTTCAGTAGCATTTATCAAGCGCTTCGCTGATAGGTTCCTCTTTAAAGAATCAAAGACTTTTGCTCTCGTAGTTTAGAGGGAATCTGAAACTCCTTGCCACTTTGCCACTTCACGGGCTGTTTTTAACTTTTGAGAGAGAGAAAGATGTATGGAGAACATTATGTACATTATGACTTAAATGTTGTACAGTATGTCTGTACTGTATGCTTCATATAAAGTCAGCTTTCTTTTGTGCTTAATGAGCTTGTTGTATGTAAGGTGGTGTGTACCTTTGTTTGTGTACCTGTCTGAGTGTCTAGCCAGTGTGTACTGTACAGTACGTGCATCAGAGTTGTTTGCATATGCCCGTGTATCTGTGTGTGAGTCAAGAGGGCAAGAGTGGCAACGTGAGAGGTGTGTGTGTGTTTTTAACGTTTGTGTGCATTGTACATGTGCGTGCCTGTTTTGTGTATGCGTGCGTATGCATGCGTCTGTCTGTACATGTATCTCTCTCTCTCCGACAGTCTGCGAGTGTGAGCTAGCTTGTCTGCCTGACAGTGTTCCTCTGATCTTCCCAGTTAGTTTTTTCACTTTCAACATCTTCCCTTTCTTATGGAAAAGAGCCAATTAGAGTTGTGTCTGTTTGTTTTAAACAAAATGGCTTTTAATTAGTGTGATCAAAACCTCCCTTCTGTAGGCCGGCGGAGCCACTTTGTAGTCCCCCTCCAGATCGCACCACGCCGGTTTGATGCTGCCTGATAGGACAGGAAGGCAATCTGATGAGTTTTAATGAATGTACCTACTTTGTGTCTCTCTCCTCTGTTCTCTCCCTCTGTTTCCTCCTCTTTTTTGTTTTCTGGCTCTTTTGTTGTGTTGTTATCGTGCTTCCTCCTCCTCTTCCTTCCCTCATATCCCCTCTCTCTCTCTCTCTCTCTCTGCCTGTGCCTCTAGACACTCTCAGTGGTCATTCTTCATTGTAGTGCTGTTCTACTTTAGACAGAAACTGGTGCACTCACACACTCAGACAAACTCACACCCTCTCTTTGACAGATTGATTGTATCTGAGATCGAACTCTGTGTTGGTCCAGTCAGGACAAAACCATCAGTTTCTAGCTGGTCGGTCCATTTTTAAGGATCTATCTTGTCATGTGCTTTTCCCCTGTGGAGGGCAGTTTCTATTGTGTGTGTGTGTGTGTGTGTGTGTGTGTGTGTGTGTGTGTGTGTGTGTGTGTGTGTGTGTGTGTGTGTGTGTGTGTGTGTGTGTGTGTGTGTGTGTGTGTGTGTGTGTTGCCAGGTGCTCTATTTCTTTGTGTTGTTCTGACAGTGGCTGCAGGGAGTGAGTCTGAGACCCAGTCATCCTCCACTGCTCAGCTCTCCATATTGGACCCTAATTGACGTCTGTGTGTGTTTTGAGCATGTGCGCGTGTGTGTGTGTGTGTCAGCTGAAATGGGTCTTACTGACAGCTGTCAGGTTGTTTGGCTCAATCTCCTCCATATCCCTAGGTCTTAAACTCACATTCACTACACACACACACACACACACACACACTCTCTCTCTCTCTCTCTCTCTCTCTCTCTCTCTCTCTCTCTCTCTCTCTCTCTCTCTCTCTCTCTTCTCTCTCTCTCTAAATACATGACTATTGTCAACCAATGAACTAAAGTTCAATGGAAACCTAGTATGCTCTGTTGATAGCTGGGAGATGCCTGGTCCAATTTCCTTAAACCATCTCAGAGTAGGAGTGTCTGATCCAGGATAAGTTTTGCTTTTCAGATCATAGTGAATAAGATTACATGGACAGTGGGACCTGATCCCAGCACTTCTACTCTGAGACGCTTTCTGAATATGGGCCCTGGTCTACCCTTCTCACGGTTTAACAGCTCAGATAAAGCCTGGATAGTGGACAATAAACTCTGTTTTACAATCCAATCCATTTCTATGGGTCCATCTATCCTCAGGGTCGTGTAACAGGCTCTTGTTATTGTCTGTAACTCTCAGCTCTTATGGGCTAGATTGTGGCAGCAGTACAGGTTTTCATTGTCCTGGCCTTTTGCGTGACATACAGTCCTGATTTATTTTACAAGTTTGTCTTGACCCCAAGACCTTCATTAGTGCTGGAGAAACACACACACACACGCACACACACACACACACACACACACACACACACACACACACACACACACACACACACACACACACACACACACACACACACACACACACACACACACACACACACACACACACACACACACACACACTTGGGAAAAGGAGTTGTGTGTGTATGCATGATCTACTGTATAGTATGTGTGAGGATCTCTGTCTGTGTTGCCTACATTGGTTCCACACTGACAGAATCAGAGCAGACTGACTTAGGTCCTGTTTCTGTGTTTCTGTACCAGAGGAGACTACCTCTAATTTATGCTCTGCTATGGCTGGGCCTCGACTGGGTGTTATATTAGCAGCAATGTGTGTGTGTGTAACCTATATAAGGCTAGAAGGACTGGATATTGTGTGTTCACAGGAGTAATAAGGAGAGTCAGTCACACGAGAGAGGGGAGGTTGGTAAGTACAGAGGGAATGGAGGACATTTTATCCACTACATTTCTCATTCCTTCACACTCTGTCTATACATTTGGTATATCTTTATCTCCCCCCTCACTCTCTCACTCCCTCTCTCCCACCCCCTCTCTAGAAAAAGGCTGTAAGGAGAAGAGTGTGGGGGCAGAACTCTCCCTCTCTCTACAGTGTCTTGTTAAACTGCTGGCAGATGACAGAAAAATGAGAGGCATTTCTCCTGTTGACAGGTTGTTGTGTGTCTCTTCTGCTTCAAATGATTTGTGTCACTTTGTTTCCACTCAAGCTGTCTCTCTTGCACAATGAGCACAGTGTACAGGTTGTCTTCCATTGGGAGGATCTGATTCATCTATCTCCTAGCTGCCTGCCTCTCAAACCCATCACACACACACATACACACTCACGCACACACGCACGCACACACACACACACACACACACACACACACACACACACACACACACACACACACACACACACACACACACACACACACACACACACACACACACACCAGGAGGGAAGCAGTAGACAGAGAGATGGCTGCTGCTACTTCTTGCTAATTATAAGGACACACTTTGATTGCCTTGTTTGAAAACACTTCTCAAACAGCTGTAATGATAATAATTAGTCTCTGCTGAGGTTTACACGGCAGACAGAGGAGGCACAGTCATGTCTGACCCCCTGTATGTCTATGTGTGTTTGTTTGCGTGTGTGTGTGCAGGGGCGTCATGCACCCGTTAGTTTAGATGCGGCATGCATTATGTGAGGACTGAGGGGGATGTTCAAATCAGATACTTTTTGCACTTTTCAAACACTCTTTTCCTGCAATCTAGAGCCATAATCATTCAGCCTAATTCCATGTAAAAAAAATGCATAGGTGATCTAAGCTTACCTCTTTATCTGTTCAATTGTCATTTTAATTTATCATACACATGGATCCTTTAAGATCTTGTAGCTAACTTGTAGAAGTAGCTAAAGCCTAGTTAATATAATTGCCAGGTGGTTAGAATTACAGTAAAAGAACAAAACACCTTGGTTTTACTTACTCATCAAGAAGGAATCAATAGGCTACATAGTTTGATCAAATTCATTTACAAACATACAGTACCTGCTGGGAGTCCGGCCCATCACCGGCAGCTCAAATCAAATCAAACGCGGTGTATGTCACTTGACACTCTCTCTCTTCCTCTCCACAGACATACTATCTACACGCACCTGAGTAGCTAGAGTTTTACCTAGCATATTATTGCTACGTTGTGCAACTTGGAAGGAACCACTTACGAGGTGGTGCTGGGGTACTCTTTGCCTGGTCCATTCAGGGAGCCACCTCCGCAAAATACAGCCAACAGATATTTTTTTATAAATAATTATGATAAAACGTGGGCTTACATTGAATATCCCCTTGAGCACAGTGAAGTTATTAATTACACTTTGTAGGGTGTATCAATACACCCAGTCACTACTGGCAAGATGGCACCGATGGAGATGGCAGCTTCGCTTCAAGTCCTTAGGAAACTGCAGTATTTTTTTTTTTTTTAAATGTATTATTTCTTACATTGTTAGCCCAGAAAACTTTAAGTGTTATTACATACAGCTGGGAAGAACTATTGGATATCAGAGAGACGTCAACTTACCGGCACAACCAGCACTACGACCAGGAATATGACTTTCCCAAAGCAGATCCTTTGTCTGCACCTCCCAGGGCATTTTAACTGATTCCAGAGGCCGACTCAAAACAACAGCTTTGGAGGAGAGGGTGCTGGAGCAGTCTTCTAGTGAGGCTTTGGATGCGCGCACACCACCCACCGCCTCCGAGTATATTACTCACTAATGTCCAGTCCCTAGTTAACAACGTAGACGAAATTAGGGCAAGTGTTGCTTTCCAAAGAGATATCCGGGATTGTAACATACTCTGTTTCACAGAGACATGGCTTGCTGGGGACATGCTGTCGGAGGCCGTACAGCCAATGGGATTTTCAGTGCATCGCGCTGACAGGAACAAACCTCTCTCTGGTAATAAAAAGGGAGTGGTGTATGTTTCATGATTAACAACTCATGGTGTAATTGTAACAACATACAAGAACACAAGTCCTTTTGTTCACCTGACCTAGAATTCCTCACAATCAAATGCCGACCGTATTATCTCCCAAGAGAACTCTCCTCGGTTATCATCACAGCCGTATATATTACTCCGCAAGTGGATACCAAGACGGCCATCAAGGAACTTCACTGGACTTTATGCAAACTGGAAACCCTATATCCTGAGGCTACATGTATTGTAGCTGGGGATTTTAACAAAGCTAATCTGAGACGTTTGTGGCAGGGTCTACAGACAATCACGGATTACAAAAAGAAAACCAGCCCCATCGCATTCGTCTTTGTCACGCCTTGGTCTTAGTATTTTGTGTTTTCTTTAATTATTTGGTCAGGCCAGGGTGTGACATGGGTTTATGTTGTTGTATTTCGTATTGGGGTTTTTGTATTATTGGGATTGCGGGTGAGTAGGGGTGTTGTATGGGCTTGGCTGCCTGAGGCGGTTCTCAATCAGAGTCAGGTGATTCTCGTTGTCTCTGATTGGGAACCGTATTTAGGTAGCCTGGTTTCACTTTGTATTTCGTGGGTGATTGTTCCTGTCTCTGTGTAGTTTCACCAGATAGGCTGTAATTAGGTTTCACGTTCCGTTTGTTGTTTTGTATTTTGTATCGTTATTTCATGTGTCACTTTTTCTATTAAAGTCATGAGTAACCACTACGCTGCATTTCGGTCCGACTCTCTTTACACAAACGAAGAACGCCGTTACAGTCTTGCTCCCAAACATATTAAACAACTTCTTTGCATGCTTTGAGGACAAAACAGTGCCACCGACACGGCCCGCTACCAAAGACTGTGGTAGCGGGGCTGGGGCTCTCCCTCTCTGTGGCCGACATGACTAAAACATTTAAACGTGTTAAACCTTGCAAGGCTGCCAGTCCAGACGGCATCCCTAGCTACGTCCTCAGAGCATGCGCAGACCAGCTGGCTGGTGTATTTACGGACATATTCAATCAATCCGTATCCCAGTCTGCTGTCCCCACATGCTTCAAGATGGCAACCATTATTCATGTTAGAAAGCTAAGGTAACTGAACTAAATGACTATCGCCCCGTAGCACTCGGTTCATGAAGTGCTACCTGACCCTACCTGACACCCTAGACCCACTCCAATTTGCTTACCGCCCCATAAGTCCACAGACGATGCAATCACCATCACACTGAAAACTGCCCTATCCCATCTGGACAAAAAGAATACCGATGTAAAAATGCTGTTCATTGACTACAGCTCAGCATTCAACACCCTCCAAACTCATCATTAAGCTTGAGACCCTGGGTCTCGACCTGTGCAACTGGGTCCTGGACTTCCTGACGGGCCGCCCCAGGTGGTGAAGGTAGGAAACAACGTCTCCACTCCGCTGATCCTCAACACTGGGGCCCCACAAGGGTGCATTCTTAGTCCTCTCCTGTACTCCCTGTTCACCCTCGACTGCGTGGCCATGCCCGGCTCCATCTCAATCATCAAGTTTTCAGACGACACTACAGTGGTAGGCTTGACTACCAACAACAACGAGACGGCCTACAGGAAGGAGGTGATGGCCCTCGGAGTGTGGTGTCAGGAAAATACCCTCACACTCAATGTCAGCAATAGAAAGGAGATGATCGTGGACTTCAGGAGACAGCAATGGGAGCACCCCCCTATCCACATCGACAGGACAGCAGTGGAAAAGGTGGAAAGTTTTAAGTTCCTCGGTGTACATATCACCGACAAGCTGAAATGGTCCGCGCACACAGATAGTGTGGTTAAGAAGGCGCAACAGTGCCTCTTCAACCTCAGGAGGCTGAAAAAATGTGTCTTGTCACTGAAAACCCTCACAAACCTTTACAGGTGCTAAATTGAGAGCATCCTGTCGGGCTGTATCACCACCTGGTAAGGCAACTGCATCGTGCACAACCGCAGGGCTCTCCAGAGGGTGGTGCGGTCTGCACAACGCATCACAAAGGGCAAGCTATCTGCCCTCTAGGACACCTACTACACCCGATGTCACAGGAAGGCAAAAAAGATAATCGACAATAACCACCCGAGCCACTACCTGTTCACCACGCTTCCACCCAGAAGGGGAGTTCAGTACAGATGCATCAAATCTGGGACAGAGAGATTGAAAAACAGCTTCTATCTCAAGGCCATCAGATTGTTAAACAGCCACCACTAGCACAGAGAGGTGGCTGCCTACCAACAGACTTGATATTATTGGCCTCTTTAATAAATGGAACACTAGTCACTTTAATAATGCCACTTTAAGAATGTTTTCATATCTCGCATTACTCATCTCATATGTAAATACTGTATAATGTTTCCTTCACTATCTATTCTTTACTATCTATTGCATCTTAGCCGCTCTGTCACTGCTCATCCATATATTCTATACTTATATATTCTCATCCCACACCTTTACTAGATTTTGTGTATTAGGTTTTGTTATGGAATTTGTTGGAAATTATATTTTGTTGTGGAATTGGTAGATGTTACCTGTTCGATACGGCTGCACTGTCGATTACAGAAGCATAAGCATTTTGCTACACTCGCAATAACATCTGATAACCATGTGTATGTGACCAATAAAAGTTTATTTGTTTTGATACAGGCGTCCTTCCTAACTCAGTTGCTGGAGAGGAAGGAAACCGTTCAGGGATTTCACCATGAGGCCAATGGTGGCTTCAAAACAGTTACAAAGTTTAATGGCTGTGATAGGAGAAAACTGAGGATTGATCAACAACATTGTAGTTACTCCACAATACTAACCTAAATTTGTGAAAAGAAGTTTCTTGTACAGAATACCAATATTTATTCCAAAACGTGCATCCTGTTTACAACAAGGCTAAAGTAATACTGCAAAAAACTTGGCAAAACTTGGCAAAGCAATTCACTTTTTTTCACCCGTTTTCATGGTATCCAATTGTTTAGTCGCTACTATCTTGTCTCATTGCTACAACTCCTGTACGGGCTCTGGAGAGACGAAGGTTGAAAGTCATGCGTCCTCCAATACACAACCCAACCAAGCCGCACTGCTTCTTAAACACAGCGCGCATCCAACCCGGAAGCCAGCCGCACCAATGTGTCAGAGGAAACACTGTGCAACCTTGAGCCAGTCAAAAATATTCACTGTCTTCTTGGTAAGCAACATGTATAGATTTGGCCTTGTGATTTAGGTTATTGTCCTGCTGAAAGGTCTCCCAATCTCCCAATGTCTGGTGGAAAGGAGACAGAACTGGCCAATTGCACATCACCCCACAGACCTCCCAGTCACAGCCGGTTACAACAGAGCCTGGGCGCGAACCGAGAGACTCTGGTGGCACAGCTGGTACAGCACCCTTAACCACTGCGCCACTCGGGAGGCCCTAGCATTTCACTTTTTGTCCTGAATAGAAAGTGTTATGTTTGGAACAAATCCTATACAACACTTTACTGAGTACCACTCTCCATATTTTCGAGCATAGTAGTGGTTGCATCATCAAAATCCTAGAGGAGAACCTGGTTCTGTCTCCTTTCCACCAGACATTGGGAGATTGGGAGACCTTTCAGCAGTACAATAACCTAAATCTACACATGTTGCTTACCAAGAAGACAGTGAATATTTTGGACTGGCTGAGTTACAGTTTTGACTTAAATCTACTTGAAAGTCTATGGCAAGACCTGAAAATGGTTGGTTAGCAATGATCAACAACCAATTTAAAAGAGCTTGAATCATTTTGTTAAGAATAATGGTCAAATGTTTTCTCCACTGACTGTCTGCTGGGTGTGAAAATCATCTGTCAGGAATCATGTCTCTGTGGCGTCAAGTTTCCTGTGGGCATCACACACTGTCTGTTGTTACATAGCTCAGAGACAGTACTTCATGACTTCCTATTGACGAATAATGGTATATTACTGTCCTGTGGTTGGTGTAGGTCTAATGATAATGTGTTACCACAATGCTCATTATCAAATCATTATTTTCTGTACAAGTTCTCACCATGTTGTGTACATGTTTATTAGATCAGCTATGTACATCCATTTGTTCAGTCAAGGCTTGAACAGCCAAGCAGCTGATCCTCTGAACAGGCCCTGAATGTAAACATGTTACACAGAGAGGAACAGTGGTGGTGCCTCCACACACAGCAGGAGCCCAATAGTCTCCTTTTGTGCACTCAGTGTATATGTATACATTATCCACAGATATTTGTCTCAGAGAGTCGGGGTTAAAGTTTGTGTCTGTGTTACTGGCTGCTATGGTATTTACCGGGAGGAACTCAAGCTTTCTGGTTTATAGTGACAGGGGGATCACCAAACACCAAACAGCAGCTCTTTAACAGGAAGCTTTTCATTAGTGAGAGAGAGCACACCCTTGATTTGATTACTTCTGCCTGGACAGAGCAGGGAGGGACTGATAGGCAGGCACAAGTCTTTATTTGATTGGTTCTGTCTTTTAGAGGGCAGAGGCCTTCCATGTCAAGTTGGGGCTGGGGAATGTGTGTGTGTGTGTGTGTGTGATTGCATGCTTTTGTGTGTGTGTGCGCGTGTGTGTATGTGTGTGGGTGTGTGTGTGTGTGTGTGTGTACGTGCATGTGTGCGTGTGTGTGTGCGTGTGTGTGTGTGTTTTGTGTCAGGGTCAGTGTAACTGTAATTAAAGACAAAAACATTGATCACACCTGATTGATCTGGGCTCTAGTGTCTGCCCCCATGTCAGGGACAGGGCTCTAGTGTCTGCCCCCATGTCAGGGACAGGGCTCTAGTGTCTGCCCCCATGTCAGGGACAGGGCTCTAGTGTCTGCCCCCATGTCAGGGACACGGCTCTAGTGTCTGCCCCCATGTCAGGGACATGGCTCTAGTGTCTGCCCCCATGTCAGGGACAGGGCTCTGGTGTCTGCCCCCATGTCAGGGACAGGGCTCTGGTGTCTGCCCACATGTCAGGGACAGGGCTCTAGTGTCTGCCCCCATGTCAGGGACAGGGCTCTAGTGTCTGCCCCCATGTCAGGGACAGGGCTCTAGTGTCTGCCCCCATGTCAGGGACACGGCTCTGGTGTCTGCCCCCATGTCAGGGACACGGCTCTAGTGTCTGCCCCCATGTCAGGGACAGGGCTCTAGTGTCTGCCCCCATGTCAGGGACAGGGCTCTAGTGTCTGCCCCCATGTCAGGGACAGGGCTCTGGTGTCTGCCCCCATGTCAGGGACAGGGCTCTGGTGTCTGCCCCCATGTCAGGGACACGGCTCTGGTGTCTGCCCCCATGTCAGGGACAGGGCTCTGGTGTCTGCCCACATGTCAGGGACAGGGCTCTAGTGTCTGCCCCCATGTCAGGGACAGGGCTCCAGTGTCTGCCCCCATGTCAGGGACAGGGCTCTGGTGTCTGCCCCCATGTCAGGGACAGGGCTCTGGTGTCTGCCCCCATGTCAGGGACACGGCTCTAGTGTCTGCCCCCATGTCAGGGACAGGGCTCTAGTGTCTGCCCCATGTCAGGGACAGGGCTCTAGTGTCTGCCCCCATGTCAGGGACAGGGCTCTAGTGTCTGCCCCATGTCAGGGACAGGGCTCTGGTGGCTGCCCCCATGTCAGGGACAGTGCTCTAGTGTCTGCCCCCATGTCAGGGACACAGCTCTGGTGTCTGCCCCCATGTCAGGGACACGGCTCTGGTGTCTGCCCCCATGTCAGGGACACGGCTCTAGTGTCTGCCCCCATGTCAGGGTCAGGGCTCTAGTGTCTGCCCCCATGTCAGGGACACGGCTCTAGTGTCTGCCCCCATGTCAGGGACAGGGCTCTAGTGTCTGCCCCATGTCAGGGACAGGGCTCTAGTGTCTGCCCCCATGTCAGGGACAGGGCTCTAGTGTCTGCCCCCATGTCAGGGACACGGCTCTAGTGTCTGCCCCCATGTCAGGGACACGGCTCTAGTGTCTGCCCCCATGTCAGGGACAGGGCTCTAGTGTCTGCCCCCATGTCAGGGACAGGGCTCTAGTGTCTGCCCCCATGTCAGGGACACGGCTCTAGTGTCTGCCCCCATGTCAGGGACAGGGCTCTGGTGTCTGCCCCATGTCGTGAATAGGAAGTCCGGAAGTACTGTCTCTGAGCTATGTAACAGCAGACAGTTAGTGAAGCTCACAGGAAACTTGACAGCACAGAGACATGATTCCTGACAGATGATTTTCACACCCAGCAGACAGCCAGTGGATAAAATATCCCAGATTTGCCAGAAGCACAACACTTACCATCACTGGGCTATAGCTCACAGTCACAAGTTCACACACATATTCGCACATAAGTAAAGGGGGTGCAAGTCATGAACTTCCTTTTATGGGGTCAGCCCATTATCCATCCAATGTCAGAAAAGCATTCCATCATCCAGATGTTGCTAATGACACACACACACACACTGCTTATGTTTTACTATCCTTGTGGGGACCTAAAATTGATTTCCATTCAAAATCTTATTTTCTCTAACCTTAACCCCAAACCACAACTCCTAAACCTAAATCCTAAACCTAACCCTTAAGCCTAAAAATGTCCCTACAAGGGAGATTTTTCCTTGTTTTACTACCCTTTTGGTGGATTTCCGGTACCCACAAGGATAGTAATACAATCCCACCCCCTTACACCATGTTGAACCTACATGTGTTACACCTGGATCTTACACCATGTTGAACCTACATGTGTTACACCTGGATTAGCTGTACGTGTGTGTGTGTGTGTGTGTGTGTGTGTGTGTGTGTGTGTGTGTGTGTGTGTGTGTGTGTGTGTGTGTGTGTGTGTGTGTGTGTGTGTGTGTGTGTGTGTGTGTGTGTGTGTGTGTGTGTGTGTGTGTGTGTGCATGCGTGCATGCGTGCGTGCGTGTGCGTGTGTGTTTGTGTTTGTGTGTGTACGCAAGATCAAACACACACCATCCATGCCTGTGTGGATTTCCTTCATCTCTCTCTCCTGTCCTCACTTCCATTATCTAATACATTAGATTAATCCTCATGTGGTATTAATCTGCTTTAACGAGGGTTTGTTACCGTTCTGAGATGGAAATAAAACCCTGGATGGGGGAGGTGGAGGGGAAGGGTGTGTGGGGAGGTGTGTATGTGTGTTTGGGCGAAGGGGGACAGGGGAGGCTCTGACATGCAATGCTAAACTGTTATGTCTTCTCTTGTAGTCCTATACCCTGTTTCTCCTCTCCTTCTCGCATCGCCGCTCTAGAACCAAGGACAGCTTTGACAAATAGTTAACTTCCAGCTAAATAATTTGGTTATGTACAGTATTTGACTTAGATCTGGTTAATATGTGCATTGTGCAGTAAGTAGACCACATTCCCTGTCTGGAATCCTTATATGAGAAACCTAGAAACCGACAGTGAAAATTATAATAAGGCATTAGAATTCTAAATACTAAGAGTAATTTAATAGGATCTTTATTCACTGAAATCTGTGTTCTGCTCCCGTATGTCAAATCAGGATTTGTTCCATTGCTCTCCTCGTTATTCTGTTATTGTCCAGATTCAATTTTGTCCTGTTGTGTAGTTGATTCAGAGCCTAATGTTGATGCTGTCTGTTATAAAGTCTTGTTGAGCTAGTTTACCACAGTAACAGACCCTACAGTTGTGTCTATTTAGGACCAGTTATTTTATTCTCTGGATGTGTCCCAAATGGCATCCTATTCCCTATATAGTGCACTGTTTTGACCAGAACCCTATCGGCCCTGGTCAAAAGTAGTACTCTATAATAGGGAATAGGATGCTATTTGGGATGCAGACTCTCTCTGAGGTAAACTAAGGTCAGTTTACAGTCCCTCTATGTTACATGTCATCTCCATATTTTTTTCAAAACTAAGTTTGGTCATTTGGAACCTTTTAACTCGTTAAGATATTAGTGACACATCTGGCCCTTAAAGTCCGCACAGTTAGTCTTTGTCTAGCCGTCTGACGAGGAGAGAATGCCACATACCACAGACGTTTTTGTCTGACTTCTCTTTGTCTCCACGAGGTTCTGGTATCCTCTTTGGTTCTGTTTTCTGATTGGTTCCTGTGTTGCTTTGACCAATCAGGTCGCTGGCTATATTTACTGTACTATATACAGTACCAAACGTTTGGACACAGCTACTTATTCAAGGGTTTTTCTTTATTTTGACTATTTTCTACATTGTAGAACAATAGTGAAGACATTGAAACTATGAAATAACACATGAAATCATGAAATAAGCAAAAAAGTGTTAAACAAATCTAAATATATTTTAGATTAAAATTGTTGACAAAGAAGCTACCCTTTGCCTTGATGACAGCTTTGCACACTCTTGGCATTCTCTCAACCAGCTTCATGAGGAATGCTTTTCCAACAGTCTCGAATGAGTTCCCACATATGCTGCGCACATGTTGGCTGCTTTTGCTTCACTCTGTGGTCCAACTCTTTCCAAACCATCTAAATTGGGTTGAGGTCGGGTGATTGTTAAGGCCAGGTATTCTGATGCATCACTCCATCAATCTCCTTCTTGGTCAAAAAGCCCCTACACAGCCTGGAGGTGTGTTGGGTCATTGTCCTGTTGCAAAACAAATTATAGTCCCACTAAGCGCAAACTAGATGGGATGGCGTATCGCTGCAGAATGCTGTGGTAGCCATGCTGGTTAATTGTGCCTTGAATTCTAAATAAATCACAGACAGTGTCACCAGCAAAGCACTCCCACACCATCACACCTCCTCCTCCATGCTTCCCGGTGGGAACTCCACATACAGAGATCATCCGTTCACCTACTTTATGTCTCACAAAGACACGGCGGTTGGACTCATCAGGCCTGAGGACAGATTTACACCGCTCTAATGTCCATTGCTCGTGTTTCATGGCCCAAGCATGTCTCTTCTTATTATTGTTGTCCTTTAGTAGTGGTTTCTTTGCAGCAATTCGATCATGAAGGCCTGATTCACACAGTCTCCTTTGAACAATTGATGTTGAGTTACTTGAACTCTGTGAAGCATTTATTTGGGCTGCAATTTCTGAGGCTGGTAACTGTAATGAACTTATCCTCTGCAATTTTGACATTTCTTGAAATGCTCCACATTGACTGACCTTCATGTTGTAAAGGAATGATGGACTGTCCTTTCTCTTTGCTTATTTGAGCTGTTCTTTACCAAAAAGGGCTATCTTCTGTATACCACCCCGACCATGTCACAACACAACTGATTTGCTCAAACGCATTAAGAAGGAAAGAAATTGCACAAATGAACTTTTAACAAGGCACATCTATTGATTGAAATGCATTTGAGGTGACTAACTCATGAAGCTGGTTGAGAGAATGCCAAGAGTGTGCAAAGCTGTCATCAAGGGAAAGGGTGGCTACGTCGAAGAGTCTCAAATATAACATATATTTTGTTTAACACTTTTTTATTTACTGCATGATTCCATATGTGTTATTTCATAGTTCTTATTAAAAATAGTAAAAACAATGAAAAACCCAATGAGTATGTGTGTCCAAACTTTTGACTAGTACTGTATACAGTATATATATAAAATGTGATTTGCCAATTGTGTTACCTTGAATAATAATGTACAGTTCATGTACATAAGTAACGAGTGAGTGAAAGAGGAAGCCTTACTGGAGAGTATGTAGAGAGCACTGAGTGGATATGAGGCCTAACTGAGAAAAAGTCAGAGAAAATAGAGAGAGAAAGATGTCAAGAGGAGAGAGAGGGGGAGTGCAGCGGAGAGGAGAAGAGAGATAGAGCTGTAATTTATCAGGCCGACAGAGGAAGTGAAATATGCTGTGGGTGTGTGAGTGTGACAGTTGAGATGAATGGAGACATCAGGAGGAGGGTGCGGAGCGTGTGTGTGTGTGTGTGTGTGTGTGTGTGTGGCCGTCATTGCAGCTAATGGGCACACTGAGCAGTAACAGGTGGGGAGACGGCAGCAGTCCTCTCCTCTGTCTGGACAGTGGACTCTCCTCTCCTCTCCTCTCCTCTCCTCTCCTCTCCTCTCCTCTCCTCTCCTCTCCTCTCCTCTCCTCTCCTCTCCTCTCCTCTCCTCTCCTCTCCTCTCCTCTCCTCTCCTCTCCTCTCCTCTCCTCTCCTCTCCTCTCCTCTCCTCTGTCTGGACAGTGGACTCTCCTCTTCTCTCCTCTCCTCTCCTCTCCTCTCCTCTCCTCTCCTCTCCTCTCCTCTCCTCTCCTCTCCTCTCCTCTCCTCTCCTCTCTTCTGTCTGGACAGTGGACTGCTCTTTCTATATTATGTAACACACAGAGACTTGTGAAGCAAGTGGAAAGTACAGTCAGAGAAAGAGACAGAAGGCAGGAGTAATTCACATTGACGCATTCTTGTTAATAAACACTCTACAGTGCCTTGCAAAAGTATTCATCCCCCTTGGCGTTTTCCTATATTGTTGCAATACAACCTGTAATTTAAATGGATTTTTATTTGGATTTCATGTAATGGACATACACAAAATAGTCCAAATTGGTGAAGTGAAATTAAAAAATAACTTGTTTCAAAAAAATAAAATTATAAAATAAAATGCAAAAGTGGTACGTGCATATGTATTCACCCCCTTTGCTATGGAGCCCCTAAATACGACCTGGTGCAACCAATTTCCTTAAAGAGTCACATAATTACACATAATTTAATAAAGTCAAACTGTGCGCAATCTAAGTGTCACATGATCTGTCACATGATCTCGGTACATATACACCAGTTCTGAAAGGCCCCAGAGTCTGCAACACCACTAAGCAAGGAGCACCACCAAGAAAGCGGCATCATGAAGACCAAGGAGCTCTCCAAACAGGTCATGGACAAAGTTGTGGAGAAGTACAGATCAGGGTTGGGTTATAAAAAAATATCTGAAACTTTGAACATCCCACGGAGCACCATTAAATCCATTATTAAAAAATGGAAAGAATATGCCACCTCAACAAACCTGCCAAGAGAGGGCCACCCACCAAAATTCACGGACCAGGCAAGGAGGGCATTAATCAGAGAGGCAACAAAGAGATCAAAGATAATCCTGAAGGAGCTGCAAAGCTCCACAGCGGAGATTGGAGTCCATAGGACCACTTTAAGCCATACACTCCACAGAGCTGGGCTTTACGGAAGATTGACCAGAAACAAGCCATTGCTTAAAGAAAGAAATAAGCAAACATGTTTGTTATTTGCCAGAAGGTGTCACGCCCTGGTCGTAGTATTTTGTGTTTTTCTTCATGTATTTGGTCAGGCCAGGGTGTGACTTGGGGTTTTGTATGTGGTGTGTAGATAGTGGGATTGTAGCTTAGTCGGGTGTTCTAGGTTAGTCTATGGCTGTCTGAAGTGGTTCTCAATCAGAGGCAGGTGTTTATCATTGTCTCTGATTGGGAACCATATTTAGGCAGCCATATTCTTTGGTTGTATGGTGGGTGATTGTCCTGAGTGTCTTGATGTCCTTGTGCTGTGTTAGTTCACACCAGTCTAGGCTGTTTTTGTTTTGTTTATTGTTTTTGTAGTGTTTGTAGTGTTTGTGTTTATTCGTGTTTAAGTTGTGTGATTAAACATGGATCGCAATATACACGCTGCAGTTTGGTCCGACTCTCCTTCACCATATGAAAACCGGGACAGAAGGCATGTGGGAGACTCCCAAACATATGGTAGAAGGTACTCTACCATATGTAATCTCTAATCTAGGATTCCATCCTCAGGGACTGGGAAACTGGTCAGAATTGAATGAATGATGGATAGCGCTAAATAAAGTGAAATTATTGAGGGAAACCTGTTTCAGTCTTCCAGAGATTTGAGACTGGGATGGAGGTTTGCCTTCCAGCAGGACAATGACCCTAAGCATAGTGCTAAAGCAACACTCGCGTGGTATAAGGGACACATTTAAATGTCTTGTAATGGCCTAGTCAAAGCCCAGACCTCAATCCAATTGAGAATCTAAGGTATGACTTAAAGATCGCTGTACACCAGCGGAACCCATCCAACTTGAATGGGCTAGAGATGTTTTGCCTTGAAGAATGGGCCAAAATCCCAGTGGCTCGATGTGCCATCTTATAGGGACATACCCCCAAGAGACTTGCAACTGTAATTGCTACAAAAAGTGGCTCTACAAAGTGTTGACTTTTGGGGGGGGGGGAAAGTTATGCACGCTCAAGTTTTCTGTTATTTTTGTCTTATTTCTTGTTGGTTTCACAAAAAATATTTTGCATCTTCAAAGTGGTAGGCATGTTGAGTAAATCAAATGATACAACCCCCCCCCCCCCAAAAAAAATATATTTTAATTCCATGTTGTAAGGCAACAAAATAGGAAAAATGCCAAGGGGGGTGAATACTTTTGCTAGCTACTGTATGCATACACACTTTATTCCCTACTTCATACATCATCCATAGAGGTCTAAATCTACCTTTGTTTTCTATAGGCCAGTTTTCCTGCTCCATGGCAACATGGTAATAATATCACACAGTAAACTCTTGACCCCACCATTGCATTACACTAAATCTATGTAGTGTGTTTTGGTTACAACATAAACATGCCTACGCTGATTTACATTGTACAGCGGTTCTCATTACTGCAGTAAATGAAATGTGGAAGTGTCCATGCTCGTAAGAGGTGGTGGAGTGTGTGTTGATTTAATGACACATGACCAAGACCATGTCAGTGGAAACGTTCTTGGGCTGTGCTTCTGTACTGTCACTTTACTTGTTCTACTCTTGTACTTCTTTATTTGTTTTTTTTTCTGACTTAATCTATGGTCGTGCTATACGGAATCCTTGGGACGTTCCCACCTAATTGAAGTCAAAATTTAAAATGGTTAAGGTAAGGGTTATGGTTCTGGTTCTGGGTTAAAGTTGGGGTTGAGGGGAGGGACGTCCCAAGTCACCCGGATAGCACTGACCCGTACTCTATCCCCCCTCTTGTTCCACTTCTTTCCTTCCCTTTTTTACTATTTACTATTGTTCTTCTGTGTAGATGCATTTCTATATAGAGTACCAGTCAAACGTTTGGACACACCTACTCATTCCAGGGTTTCTCTTTATGTTTGACTATTTTCTACATTGTAGAATAATAATGAAGACATCAAAACTATGAAATTACACAGATGGAATCAGGAAGTAACCAAAAAAGTGTTAAACAAATCTAAATATATTTGAGATTCTTGAAACTAGCCACCCTTTGCCTTGATGACAGCTTTGCAAACTCTTGGCATTCTCTCAACCAGCTTCATGAGATTATCAAATCAAATCCAAGTTTATATGTCACGTGCGCCGAAGACATGTGTAGAAGACCTTACAGTGAAATGCTTACTTACAGGCTCTAACCAATAGTGCAAAAAAGGTATTAGGTGAACCATAGGTAAGTAAAGAAATAAAACAACAGTAAAAAGACAAGCTATAAAAGTAGCGAGGCTACATACAGACACCGGTTAGTCAGGCTGATTGAGGTAGTATGTACATGTAGATATGGTTAAAGTGATGAACAGAGAGTAGAGGTGGCGTAAAGAGGGGTTGGTGGGTGGTGGGACACAATGCAGAAAGCCCGGTTAGCCAATGTGCGGGAGCACTGGTTGTTCGGGCCAATTTAGGTAGTATGTACATGAATGTATAGTTAAAGTGACTATGCATATAAGATAAACAGAGAGTAGCAGCAGTGTGAAAGAGGGGTTGGGGGGGTACACAATGCAAATAGTCTGGGTAGCCATTTGATTACCTGTTCAGAAGTCTTATGGCTTGTGGGTAAAAACTGTTGAGAAGCCTTTTTGTCCTAGACTTGGCATTCCGGTACCACTTGCCATGCGGTAGTAGAGAGAACAGTCTATGACTGGGGTGGCTGGGGTCATTGACAATTTTTAGGGCCTTCCTCTGACACCACCTGGTGTAGAGGTCCTGGATGGCAGGCAGCTTAGCCCCAGTGATGTACTGGGCCGTACGCACGACCCTCTGTAGTGACTTGTGGTCAGAGGCCGAGCAATTGCCGTACCAGGCAGTGATGCAACCAGTCAAGATGCTCTCGATGTTGCAGCTGTAGAACCTTTTGAGTATCTCAGGACAGGACCCATGCCAAATCATTTTAGTTTTCTGAGGGGGAATAGGCTTTGTATAGGGAATAGGCCCTCTTTACGACTGTCTTGGTGTGTTTGGACCATTTTAGTTTGTTATTGATGTGGTCACCAAGGTACTTGAAGCTCTCAACCTGCTCCACTACTGCCCCCATCGTTGAGAATGGAGGCATGCTCGGTCCTCCTTTTCCTCTAGACCACAATCATCTCCTTAGTCTTGGTTACATTGAGGGATAGGTTATTATTCTGGCATCACCCGGCCAGGTCTCTGACCTCCTCCCTATAGGCTGTCTCGTCGTTGTCGTTGATCAGGCCTACCGCTGTTGTGTCGTCTGCAAACTTAATGATAGTGTTGGAGTCGTGCCTAGCCATGCAGTCTCGGGTGTACAGAGAGTACAGGGGACTGAGCACGCACCCCTGTGGAGCTCCTGTGTTGAGGATCAGCGTGGCAGATATGTTGCTACCTACCCTCACCACCTGGGGGTGGCCTTTCAGGATGTCCAGGATCCAGTTGCAGAGGGAGGTGTTTAGTTCCAGGATCCTTAGCTTAGTGAGGCTTGAGGGTACTATGGTGTTGAACGCTGAGCTGTAGTCAATGAACACTCACATAAGTGTTCCTTTTGTCCAGGTGGGAAAGGGCAGTGTGGAGTGCAATAGAGATTGCATCATCTGTGGATCTGTTTCGGCGTTATGCAAATTGGAGTGGGTCTAGGGTTTCTGGGTTAATGGTGTTGATGTGAGCCATTAACAACCTTTCAAAGCACTTCATGGCTACGGACGTGAGTGCTACGGGTCTGTAGTCATTTAGGCAGGTTGCCTTTGTGTTCTTGGGCACAGGGACTATGGTCGTCTGCTTGAAACATGTTGGTATTACAGACTCAATCAGGGACATGCTGAAAATGTCAGTGAAGACACCTGCCAGTTGGTCAGCACATTCCCGGAGCACACATCCTGGTAATCCGTATGGTGCCAGCAGCCTTGTGTATGTTGACCTGTTTAAAGGTCTTACTCACTTCGGCTACGGAGAGCGTGATCTCACAGTCGTCCGGAACAGCTGATGCTCTCATGCATGCCTCAGTGTTGCTTGCCTCGAAGCGAGCATAGAAGTGATTTAGCTCGTCTGGTAGGCTCGTGGCTGTGCTTCCCTTTGTAGTCTGTAATAGTTTGCAGGCCCTGCCACATAAGACAAGCGTCGGAGCTGGTGTAGTATGATTCAATCTTAGCCCTGTGTTGACGCTTTGCCTGTTTGATCGTTAGTTGCAGGGCATAGCAGAATTTCTTGTAAGGTTCTGGGTTAGAGTCCCGCACCTTCAAAGATGCAGCTCTACCCTTTAGCTCAGTGTGAATGTCACCTGGAATACATTTCAATTAACAGGTGTGTCTTGGTAAAATGTATTTCCTTCTTAATGTGTTTGAGCCAATCAGTTGTGTTTTTGTTGCAAGGTGTGTGTGTGTGTGTGTGGGGGGGGTATACAGAAGATAGCCCTATTTGGTAAAATACCAAGTCAATATTATTGCAAGAACATCTCAAATAAGCAAAGAGAAACAACAGTCCATCATTACTTTAAGACATGAAGGTCAGTCAATCCGGAATATGTCAAGAACTTTGAAAGTTTCTTCAAGTGGAGTCGCAAAAACCATCAAGTGCTATGATGAAACTGGCTCTCATGAGGACCGCCACAGGAAAGGAAGTTCATTCGACTTACCAGCCTCAGAAATTGCAGCCCAAATAAATGCTTCACAGAGTTCAAGTAACATTTCACATCTCAACATCAACTGTTCAGAGGAGACTGTGTGAATCAGGCCTTCATGGTGGAATTGCTGCAAAGAAACAACTACTAAATGACAGCAATAAGAAGAAGAGACTTGCTTGGGCCAAGAAAACACGAGCAATGGACATTAGACCTGTATAAATCTGTCCTTTGGTCTGATGAGTCCAAATTTGAGATATTTGGTTCCATCCGCTGTGTCATTGTGAGACGCATAGTAGGTGAAAGGGTGATCTCCACATGTGTGGTTCCCACCATGAAGCTTGGAGGAGGAGGTGTGATGGTGTGGTGGTGCTTTGTTGGTGACACTGTCAGTGATAGATTTAGAATTCAAGGCACACTTAACCAGCATGGTTACCACAGCATTCTGCAGCGATACGCCATCCCATCTAGTTTGTGCTTAGTGGGACTATCATTTGTTTTCAACAGGACAATGACCCAACACACCTCCAGGCTATGTGAGGGCTATTTGACCAAGAAGGAGAGTGATGGAGTGCTGCATCAGATGACTTGGCCTCCACAATCACCCAACCTCAACCCAATTGAGATGGTTTGGGATGAGTTGGACCGCAGAGTGAAGGAAAAGCGGGCAACAAGTGCTCAGCATATGTGGGAATTCCCTCAAGACTGTTGGAAAAGCATTCCAGGTGAAGCTGGTTGAGAGAATACCAAGAGTGTGCAAAGCTGTCATCAAATCAGAGGGTGGCTACATTAAATATAGTTTGACTTGTTTAACACTTTCTTTGCTTACTTCATGATTCAATATGTGCGATTTCATAGTTTTGATGATTTCATTATTCGACTATGTGGAAAATAGTAAAAATAAAGAAAAACCCTTGAATGAGTTGGTGTGTACAAACATTTGACTGGTACTGTAAATAGAGCAGTGTTTATTGGCCGTGTGATAGCTATGTCGACGTTCTTAGCTGTGTGATGGAGGGGGGGGGAGGGGTCACTTCTCTACTTATTTGTGAGGTTCTTAACTGTGTGATGGGGAAGGGGGGTCACTGCTCTACTTATTTGTGAGGTTCTCAGCTGTGTGATGGGGGGTCACTTCTCTACTTATTTGTGAGTTTCTTAGCTGTGTGATGGGGGGTGGCACTTCTCTACTTATTTGTGAGTTTCTTAGCTGTGTGATGGGGGGGGTCACTTCTCTACTTATTTGTGAGGTTCTTAGCTGTGTGATGGGGGTCACTTCTCTACTTATTTGTGAGGTTCTCAGCTGTGTGATGGGGGGTCACTTCTCTACTTATTTGTGAGGTTCTTAGCTGTGTGATGGGGGTCACTTCTCTACTTATGTGTGAGGTTCTTAGCTGTGTGATGGGGGGGTCACTTCTCTTCTTATGTGTGAGGTTCTTAGCTGTGTGATGGGGTCACTTCTCTACTTATGTGTGAGGTTCTTAGCTGTGTGATGGGGGTGGTCACTTCTCTACTTATGTGTGAGGTTCTTAGCTGTGTGATGGTGGGGGGTCACTTCTCTTCTTATTTGTGAGGTTCTTAGCTGTGTGATGGTGGGGGGGGTCACCTCTCTTCTTATGTGTGAGGTTCTTAGCTGTGTGATGGTGGGGGGGTCACTTCTCTACTTATGTGTGAGGTTCTTAGCTGTGTGATGGTGGGGGGTCACTTCTCTTCTTATGTGTGAGGTTCTTAGCTGTGTGATGATGGGGGGGGGGTCACGTCTCTTCTTATGTGTGAGGTTCCTAGCTGTGTGATGGGGGGTTCACTTCTCTACTTATGTGTGAGGTTCTTAGCTGTGTGATGGTGGGGGTCACTTCTCTTCTTATGTGTGAGGTTCTTAGCTGTGTGATGGTGGGGGGGGTCACTCTCTTCTTATGTGTGAGGTTCTTAGCTGTGTGATGGTGGGGGGTCACTTCTCTTCTTATGTGTGAGGTTCTTAGCTGTGTGATGGTGGGGGGGTCACCTCTCTTCTTATGTGTGAGGTTCTTAGCTGTGTGATGGGGGGTTCACTTCTCTACTTATGTGTGAGGTTCTTAGCTGTGTGATGGTGGGGGGGTCACTTCTCTTCTTATGTGTGAGGTTCTTAGCTGTGTGATGGTGGGGGGGGGGTCACCTCTCTTCTTATGTGTGAGGTTCTTAGCTGTGTGATGGTGGGGGGGGTCACTTCTCTTCTTATGTGTGAGGTTCTTAGCTGTGTGATGGGGGTCACTTCTCTACTTATTTGTGAGGTTCTTAGCTGTGTGATGGGGTCACTTCTCTACTTATGTGTGAGGTTCTTAGCTGTGTGATGGGGGTCACTTCTCTACTTATTTGTGAGGTTCTTAGCTGTGTGATGGGGTCACTTCTCTACTTATGTGTGAGGTTCTTAGCTGTGTGATGGGGGGTCACTTCTCTACTTATGTGTGAGGTTCTTAGCTGTGTGATGGGGGGGTCACTTCTCTTCTTATGTGTGAGGTTCTTAGCTGTGTGATGGTGGGGGGGGTCACTTCTCTTCTTATGTGTGAGGTTCTTAGCTGTGTGATGGGGGGGTCACTTCTCTACTTATGTGTGAGGTTCTTAGCTGTGTGATGGTGGGGGGTCACTTCTCTTCTTATGTGTGAGGTTCTTAGCTGTGTGATGGTGGGGAGGGTCACTTCTCTCCTTATGTGTGAGTTCTTAGCTGTGTGATGGTGGGGGGGTCACTTCTCTTCTTATGTGTGAGGTTCTTAGCTGTGTGATGGTGGGGGGGTCACTTATCTTCTTATGTGTGAGGTTCTTAGCTGTGTGATGGTGGGGGGGTCACTTCTCTTCTTATGTGTGAGGTTCTTAGCTGTGTGATGGTGGGGGGGTCACTTATCTTCTTATGTGTGAGGTTCTTAGCTGTGTGATGGTGGGGGGTCACTTCTCTTCTTATGTGTGAGGTTCTTAGCTGTGTGATGGTGGGGCGGGTCACTTCTCTTCTTATGTGTGAGGTTCTTAGCTGTGTGATGGTGGGGGGTCACTTCTCTCCTTATGTGTGAGGTTCTTAGCTGTGTGATGGTGGGGGGGGGTCACTTCTCTTCTTATGTGTGAGGTTCTTAGCTGTGTGATGGTGGGGGGTCACTTATCTTCTTATGTGTGAGGTTCTTAGCTGTGTGATGGTGGGGGGTCACTTCTCTTCTTATGTGTGAGGTTCTTAGCTGTGTGATGGTGGGGGGTCACTTCTCTTCTTATGTGTGAGATTCTTAGCTGTGTGATGGTGGGGGGTCACTTATCTTCTTATGTGTGAGGTTCTTAGCTGTGTGATGGGGGGGGGTGTCACTTCTCTTCTTATGTGTGAGGTTCTTAGCTGTGTGATGGTGGGGGGGTCACTTCTCTTCTTATGTGTGAGGTTCTTAGCTGTGTGATGGTGGGGGGTCACTTCTCTTCTTATGTGTGAGGTTCTTAGCTGTGTGATGGTGGGGGGTCACTTCTCTTCTTATGTGTGAGGTTCTTAGCTGTGTGATGGTGGGGGGTCACTTCTCTTCTTATGTGTGAGGTTCTTAGCTGTGTGATGGTGGGGGGGGGTCACTTCTCTTCTTATGTGTGAGGTTCTTAGCTGTGTGATGGTGGGGGGTCACTTCTGTTCTTATGTGTGAGGTTCTTAGCTGTGTGATGGTGGGGGGTCACTTCTCTTCTTATGTGTGAGGTTCTTAGCTGTGTGATGGTGGGGCGGGTCACTTCTCTTCCTATGTGTGAGGTTCTTAGCTGTGTGATGGTGGGGGGTCACTTCTCTTCTTATGTGTGAGATTCTTAGCTTTGTGATGGTGGGGGGGGTCACTTCTCTTCTTATGTGTGAGGTTCTTAGCTGTGTGATGGTGGGGGGGTCACTTCTCTTCTTATGTGTGAGGTTCTTAGCTGTGTGATGGTGGGGGTCACTTCTCTTCTTATGTGTGAGGTTCTTAGCTGTGTGATGGTGGGGGGGGGGTTGTCACTTCTCTTCTTATGTGTGAGGTTCTTAGCTGTGTGATGGTGGGGGGTCACTTCTCTTCTTATGTGTGAGGTTCTTAGCTGTGTGATGGTGGGGGGGTCACTTCTCTTCTTATGTGTGAGGTTCTTAGCTGTGTGATGGTGGGGGGTCATTCCTCTTCTTATGTGTGAGGTTCTTAGCTGTGTGATGGTGGGGTTGGGGTGTCACTTCTCTTCTTATGTGTGAGGTTCTTAGCTGTGTGATGGTGGGGGGGGGGGTCACTTCTCTACTTATTTGTTGTCTTTTATTCTTATTTTCTTTCTTTCTCTACTAGTGTCCCTCCTTCCATTTTCGTCATATGCTGTGTATTCGTCCTGAGTACGTAGGGTGTGTGGTTGTTTTATGGTGTGTATTCTTCCTGAGTACGTAGGGTGTGTGGTTGTTTTATGGTGTGTATTCTTCCTGAGTACGTAGGGTGTGTGGCTGTTTTATGGTGTGTATTCTTCCTGAGTACGTAGGGTGTGTGGTTGTTTTATGGTGTGTATTCTTCCTGAGTACGTAGGGTGTGTGGTTGTTTTATGGTGTGTATTCTTCCTGAGTACATAGGGTGTGTGGTTGTTTTATGGTGTGTATTCTTCCTGAGTACGTAGGGTGTGTGGTTGTTTTATGGTGTGTATTCTTCCTGAGTACGTAGGGTGTGTGGTTGTTTTATGGTGTGTGGTTGTTTTATGGTGTGTATTCTTCCTGAGTACGTAGGGTGTGTGGTTGTTTTATTGTGTGTATTCTTCCTGAGTACGTAGGGTCTGTGGTTGTTTTATGGTGTGTATTCTTCCTGAGTACATAGGGTGTGTGGTTGTTTTATTGTGTGTATTCTTCCTGAGTACGTAGGGTGTGTGGTTGTTTTATGGTGTGTATTCTTCCTGAGTACGTAGGGTGTGTGGTTGTTTTATGGTGTGTATTCTTCCTGAGTACGTAGGGTGTGTGGTTGTTTTATGGTGTGTATTCTTCCTGAGTACGTAGGGTGTGTGGTTGTTTTATGGTGTGTATTCTTCCTGAGTACGTAGGGTCTGTGGTTGTTTTATGGTGTGTATTCTTCCTGAGTACGTAGGGTGTGTGGTTGTTTTATGGTGTGTATTCTTCCTGAGTACGTAGGGTGTGTGGTTGTTTTATGGTGTGTATTCTTCCTGAGTACGTAGGGTGTGTGGTTGTTTTATGGTGTGTATTCTTCCTGAGTACGTAGGGTGTGTGGTTGTTTAATGGTGGGTAGCTGCTGCTGTCTTTGGTCCTTTAATGAACTCAACTAGAGGACAACTACCATTGTGGTCATGGTCCATCTGGAGAATGGTAGCATGTTTCCCCTAGTCTTTGATCTAAGATCAGT
>NC_068453.1:13434757-13437257 GCF_023373465.1 Oncorhynchus keta
AAACTCATCAAAAATATGGTTTCTATATGGTTGATACCAGTCATGTGACTGCAATCCAGCCATTATTACGAGCCGTTCTCCTCTCAGCAGCCTCCGCTGGTGCTGAGAGGCATGAAACTGATGGTTGCTTCCCTTGATGGTGTTCTGTATGTCCCTGTGTGGCTTTGGAGCATGGTCTCTCTCTGCAGATGGTCATGTATTGTAATGATGCTGGTGGTGTATAACAGGAGCTGGAGGAGAGGTGTATTGTAATGATGCTGGTGGTTTATAACAGGAGCTGGAGGAGAATGTGTATTGTAATGATGCTGGTGGTTTATAACAGGAGCTGGAGGAGAGGTGTATTGTAATGATGCTGGTGGTTCATAACAGGAGCTGGAGGAGAAGGTGACACAATGAGAGCATGGTGCCCTCGTGCCAAGTCTTTTCAGTCCATGGAAAGCATGTGTGTATGCTTATGTCCAATGTCCATGTGTGCGTGCATTTGCATACACATTTGTGTGTGTGTGTGTGTGTGTGTGTGTGTGTGTGTGTGTGTGTGTGTGTGTGTGTGTGTGTGTGTGTGTGTGTGTGTGTGTGTGTGTGTGTGTGTGTGTGTGTGTGTGTGTGTGTGTGTCTGTCTAAGTGGCCATTGTGCTGCGAACATAGAGGAGATGGAGAGTGTATTTTAACACAAAGCCACCAGCCCAGACCAGACCAGTCAGACCTATTTGGCATGCACCTGGCATCTCCTTAGACGCAGGACATTATTAATTGCTAATACATATTTATGTGGCACAAATTTGCCATTTGTTGATGCATAAAATTATCAATAGAGGTAGGGCGCTTAGCCAGAGAAAATGGTGACCTTTTTAAATAGTAATAAATGGAACCGTGTGTGTGTGTGTGTGTGTGTGTGTGTGTGTGTGTGTGTGTGTGTGTGTGTGTGTGTGTGTGTGTGTGTGTGTGTGTGTGTGTGTGTGTGTGTGTGTGTGTGTGTGTGTGGGAGGTATAGTCTGAGCGAGTGTTATCTACATGTCTGAAAGAGAGATTGTTTTTGAACAGAAAAGATGGTGGGAATTTTGTTCTCTTTCTTTGGAAATGCAGGAAAATATTTGCCAAGAGTAGAGGTGAGTGTAGGCTGATAATGTGAGACTGTGTGTATGTATGTATGTGTGTGTATGTATGTACTTGTATATATGTGTATGTATGCATGTGTACTGTACCTGAATGTGTGTATGAGTGACTGTGTGTTTCTTTGAGTGTACATGTGGTCCTTCTGTAGCTCAGTTGGTAGACATGGTGTGTATATGGGTTCGATCCCGGGACCACCCATTCGTATGCTGTCTGTGCATTTGCGTGCATACTGTATATTTATTCGTGCTGTCTGTGCATTTGCGTGCATACTGTATGCGTGTGTGTGGAGGGCAGAGTAGAGTGTGTGTAGTGCTGTCTGTGCCTCCCTGCAGGTGACTCCACTATCCTCCCTCGCCCATGCTTGACCGGCTGGGCACGCTCAGTCACACTCAACTCAATAACGAATAAATTAGTCTCATTTCAAGTGACTCGTCCCCCTTTTTGCAAACACATTTACTCTCTATTAATGTCTGATTTCCTGTGTGCCAGCAGCCGAGGCAGAGTGGGATGGCTGTATTAACATACAGATTACAGAGGGCTCTTCACTGGGAAGTGACATTACACACACACACACACCACACACACACACACACACACACACACACACACACACACACACACACACACACACACACACACACACACACACACACACACACACACACACTTCCTGAAGTCACTGACTCTCGCTTTTCTCTCTCCTCTCTCTCTCTCTTTCAGCATCTGTGTATTATGCACCTGTGGCGACTGACTCTGCATGTCTGTTTATGTACATTTGTTTTGCGTCACTTGTCGAACTCACTCTTCTCTGTCTCCTCCTTGTCCCTCTCCCTCCCTCCCTGCTCTCTCTTTCTCCCTCTCTCTCCCCCGACTCTCTCTCTCTCTCTCTCTCTCTCTCTCTCTCTCTCTCTCTCTCTCTCTCTCTCTCTCTCTCTCTCTCTCTCCCTCCTCTCTCCCCCTCTCTCTCTCTCTCTCTCTCTTCTTTCTCCCCCTCTTCTCTCTCTCTCTGTTCCAGGGTGAAGCCTCTCTCTGATGGGTTTCCAGTCCACCCAGTCATCTCTTCAGGGACGTTAGTAGGTCAGCTGCTATTTTCATACTTCTGAATCCCGAACACACCCTTGTTCACCCCTCCCCAGTTCTCTACTGTCCACACTTACTCACTCTCCCCTGGTTCTGTACTGCACGGCATAAAACACACTTTCCTAAAATACCTTCAGTGAACCAATGTAGTTGTCAAGTAAGTTATAGATAGACCTATTAGGTAAAGAAGACAGGGGGTTGGTGGAGGCTCTGCAGAGGGGTGTGATGGTGGTGAGTTTAACAAGTCACTTTCCAGACAGTGTTTCCTAGTACTCTTCAACGTCCAAGAAAAGCCTTGTCACTGAAG
>NC_068453.1:13444757-13482257 GCF_023373465.1 Oncorhynchus keta
CACTGTCAGGTGTTGACAAGCCTGTTTGAAATTCATGTGTTAGATGGTTTAGATGAGGGGAGAGTGAGTGGGGGGGTCAGGGTGGGTGAGACAAGGGGCTGGGGCTGAAGCATCATTAGCATATCAAAGCTTGAAGCTCTGCGTCCTAATGGTAATTACACTGCCCACAATTGGCGCTCGCTGGTTGGATCATAACAACAAAAAAATGGAGAGAGGGGGGTCTAGGGTTTTAGAATTGGCCGTGGCTTTCAGGTTATGTTAATACAGCTCATCTATTTAATTAGAGGCTGGCGCAGGGCTTTGTTTACATCTGACGTCCCTGTCTATGGGAGAGAGAGAGGAGAGAGAAAGGGGAAGAAAGCTAACCGCTTACAGTTCTCTGGTTGTTTGGTGGGATGGAGGATGGATGGAGAGAGAGAGAGAGCGGTGAGAGCAACTGCGATGGTTTGAGCCGTAATGAGGTCCGCTGTGGATGGACCTTTGATGGGCCTCCTGGCTCCTCCTTTCCCGGTTTCTCCCTGGAGTGGGCCGGAGACAAGGGAACAGGGCCCGAGCCAGGACTCTCTGACTGCCTAGCTGCACAAACCTGGCCAGCACCCGGCTTGTTCGGCTTGTGTGTGTGCTATGTTCTTTTGAGTGTATGTTCTTATGGTGTGTGTGTGTGTGTGTGTGTGTGTGTGTGTGTGTGTGTGTGTGTGTGTGTGTGTGTGTGTGTGTGTGTGTGTGTGTGTGTGTGTGTGTGTGTGTGTGTGTGTGTGTGTGTGTGTGTGTGTCCTTGGAAGTGAAGAAGGGGGGGAGTGTATTTAGGTATAGTTCCGATAGCGATTTTGAAGCGGAGTAGATGAGAGCAGCATGTCCTATGTCACAATAAGCCATCTTCCCTCTTTATCTATGTATGAAGTACAGTGTTAGGGCAACAGTCAGCACTAGATTGGATCTTGCATGTGACTGACACAGAGTAGAATAAGCATGTGTATTACCGCTCAATACTACCATCATTACACTACGAGAAAAACTGGTTCAGGTGGGGGAGCAATGTTTGCAAAATGGTATTATCACAACTGACCACAAAAAAAAGGAAATGAGGTGATAGAGAGAAAGAGAGAACTAGTCGAGATGGTGATGCAGTGGATAGCAGCCGACCAATTCTGCTATTTTGTTTGAAACGCTGATTTGTACATAATGTCTCCTGCGTTATTTCCCATGACCGAAAACAGCTTCTGGACATCAGAACAGTGATCACTAACCTCGATTTGGACAAAAAACATGATACTTCAATGATTGGGCAGCTCTGGACGTTCTGCTTACTGCGGACCAGGCACTAAAAAGAAGCAGGCGAGCCAGGATCCTGATAAGACTACTTCGGCGAGCAAACAGACCGTCATCGCCATCTGTTCTATCGGTGAGCGTGCAATCACTGGATGAGCTCCGTTCGAGACTATCCTATCAACGGGACCTAAAAAACTGTAATATCCTATGTTTCTCTGTTGATGTTGACACTGGTGTTTTGCAGGTACTATTTAATGAAGCTCCCAGTTGAGGACTTGTGAGGCGTCTGTTTCTCAAGCTAGACACTGTAATGTACTTGTCCTCTTGCTCAGTTGTACACCGGGGCCTCCCACTCCTCTTTCTATTCTGGTTAGAGCCACTTTGCTCTGTTCTGTGAAGGGAGTAGTACACAGCGTTGTACGAGATCTTCAGTTTCCTGGGAATTTCTCGCATGGAATAGCCTTCATTTCTCAGAACAAGAATAGACTGACGAGTTTCAGAAGAAAGTACTTTGTTTCTAGCCATTTTGAGCTTGTAATCAAACCCACAAATGGTGATGCTCCAGATACTCAACTAGTCTAAAGACGGACAGTTTTATTGCTTCGTTAATCAGCACAACAGTTTTCAGCTGTGCTAACATAATTGCAAAAGGGTTTTTCAATGATCAATTAGCCTTTTAAAATTATACACTTGGATTAGCTAACACAACGTGCCATTGGAACAAATCAAAATCAAATCAAATGTATTTATATAGCCCTTCGTACATCAGCTGATATCTCAAAGTGCTGTACAGAAACCCAGCCTAAAACCCCAAACAGCAAGTAATGCAGGTATAGAAGCACCTGAATGATGGTTGCTGATAATGGGCCTCTGTACGCCTATGTAGATATTCCATATAAAATCAGCCATTTCCAGCAACAATAGTCATTTACAACATTAACAATGTCTACACTGTAATTCTGATCAATTTGATGTTATTTTAATGGACAAAAAATGTGTTTTTCTTTAAAAAACAAGGACATTTCTAAGTGACCCCAAACTTTTGAAAAGTAGTGTGCTGGTTTTTCTATACATTGTCAAGACCGGATGGCATACTCGGGTAAGACGTAGGGAGGAGGTGTTTGTAATAATAGCTGGTGCGCAATCGCTGAAATTAAGGAAGCCTCTAGTTTTTGCTTGCCAGAGTTAGAATACCTCATGGTAAGCTGGAGACTAATTTTTACCAAGAGTTTGTCTATATTTTTCGTTTACCACCACAAACCCATGATGGCACTAAGACCGCACTGATCGAGCTGTATAGGGCCATTAGCAAACAAGAAAATGCACATTCATTCACTTATGTACTCAGGACGTGCTTAGGGCTATATTGTCCCTCCATCAGGTCCTAATGGCCTGGTACTCAGGACTCTATTGTCCCTCCATCAGGTCCTAATGGTCTGGTACTCAGGGCTCTATTGTCCCTCCATCAGGTCATAATGGCCTGGTACTCAGGGCTCTATTGTCCCTCCATCAGGTCCTAATGGCCTGGTACTCAGGGCTCTATTGTCCCTCCATCAGGTCCTAATGGCCTGGTACTCAGGGCTCTATTGTCCCTCCATCAGGTCATAATGGCCTGGTACTCAGGGCTCTATTGTCCCTCCACCAGGTCCTAATGGCCTGGTACTCAGTGCTCTATTGTCCCTCCATCAGGTCCTAATGGCCTGGTACTCAGGACTCTATTGTCCCTCCACCAGGTCCTAATGGCCTGGTACTCAGGGCTCTATTGTCCCTCCATCAGGTCCTAATGGTCTGGTACTCAGGGCTCTATTGTCCCTCCATCAGGTTCTAATGGTTTGGTACTCAGGGCTCTATTGTCCCTCCATCAGGTCCTAATTACCTGGTACTCAGCGCTCTATTGTCCCTTCATCAGGTCCTAATGGCCTTGTACTCAGGGCTCTATTGTCCCTCCATCAGGTCCTAATGGTCTGGTACTCAGGGCTCTATTGTCCATCCATCAGGTTCTAATGGTCTGGTACTCAGGGCTCTATTGTCCCTCCATCAGGTCCTAATTACCTGGTACTCAGGGCTCTATTGTCCCTTCATCAGGTCCTAATGGTCTGGTACTCAGGACTCTATTTTTCCTCTAACCACTCTGACATCAATGCAAATGCAACCGAAAATCACATCAAACACTTATCAAAACAATATGTGCTTTTAAAACTCACCTCACAGTGATGATCAATTTGAAGAAAGTTCAACAACAGGATGAAACTGAGTGGAAAACATGGTCATTGTGTAAGTTGTTTCAAAGCCAAACACAACGAAATGGACAGCGCAATTAAGGGTGATGCAGGCATATTAGAGCTTATGCATACTCTCCCCACATACGCTGCTGCTACTGTCTATTATCTATCCTGTTGCCTAATCACTTTACCCTTACCAATATAAACATAGCTACCTCAATTACCTTGCTCCCCTGCACATTGACTCAGTACTATTATTCCCTGTATATAGCCATGTTATTTCTATTTCCTGTATATAGCCATGTTATTTCTATTCCCTGTATATAGCCATGTTATTTCTATTCCCTGTATATAGCCATGTTATTTCTATTCCCTGTATATAGCCATGTTATTTCTATTCCCTGTATATAGCCATGTTATTTATATTCCCTGTATATAGCCATGTTATTTCTATTCCCTGTATATAGCCATGTTATTTTGACACATTTATTACGCATGTTTTTAAAAATCTTTATCTTTAAAAAAGGACTCGTAACTAAGTATTTCACTGTTAGTCTACACCTGTTGTTTACGAAGAAAATAAAATGGATTTGATTCGAGGAAGAGAGTGTTGTGATGGTTAAAAGAGTCTTTAGGTCAGCTCAGAGCCAACCCTGTGTGAAAACTACCTCATTAATTAACAGAGAGAGATGGAGAGCAAGAGAGGAGAGAGATAAAGACAGGTGGAAATGGAGACGGAGAGAGGTGGAGAGAGAGAGATAGAGAGAGAGAGAGAGAGAGAGAGAGAGAGAGATAGAAAGAAGAGATTTGCAAGAGCGAGAGAGAGAGAGGGAACAGGCCTCCTGCGATCACACTGTTTAACAACAACGCTAGAGAGACCCGAGGCTGCAACGTCCACGCAACGGCTGTGCAATGTCTGCTCAACGTCTGTGCCGTGGATGAGAATGGAAGAGAAACAGACAGGCTGTGTCTCAACTGACAGTCTCCGTTCTCCTCTCGACCAGGTCTCCATCGTGAAAGAGGTCTTTTGACCTCAATGTGACTTCCTGGATAAATCATTGATGAAAAACTGTTCACTAATGTTGACCAGAGTACCCACCGTACCATCGCAGCAGTTCATGATCAATTCTGTGTTGACAATAGTATTACTACTCTTTGTTGCTGAAGTCTAGTGGAGGTTTAATGCAGTGTGATTGTTTGACGGTCTTTGTGTTAGTGTGTTGTCTGCTGGAAGGGGTTAGAGTGCAGGAGGCATCTGCGATTACTGACAGTTAAATGAGGGTCTCTGTAGGAGGATAACAGTGAACAGACTCCTGTCCTATTTTTCTCTCCTCCCCCTTCCTTCCTTCCTTCCTCATCGCTCGTCACAGTGTATCGAGTGCATCAGACACTCACACCTGCATGTGGCCTCGAGAACAGCCGTGGCGTCGCCTCGTAAGTGAGACGAGGAACTTCTGACACCAATAACCCAGAGTCTGTTAGCACTGCTGGACCACATGGCTTATAGGGATGGAGGGGAGGAGGAAAGTGGGAGAGTGGGAACAAGAGTAGGTAGAACAGAGATAAAGTGATAAAAAAAGAATAAATACATTTGTAAAAATATGTCATTTCTCCCTCAGTGACTGGATTTGCCAACTTTAGCGACATAGGTCCCAGTAGGCCTCTGCCTAAAACCAAACATTGCATTCCACAGTAAAAACTCATACCAACTGTCAAGCATGGTGGTGGTAGTTGAATGGTTTGGGGCTGCTATACTACCTCAGGACCTGTACGACTTGCCTTAACAGAAAGAACCATGAATTCTACAGGAGAATGTCAGGCCATCCGTCTGTGAGCTGAAGCTGAAGTGTGGCTGGGTCATGCAACAAGACAATGATACAAAACACACTGTCAAGGCGAAAAAGCAACACATTAGAAGTTTTGGAATGGCCTAGTCAGAGCCCTAATCCCAGTTCAGATGTTGTGGCAGGACTTGAAATGAGCAGTTCATGCTTGAAAATGTTGCCAAGGTAAAGCAGTTCTGCATGGAAATGTGGGACAAAATTCCTCCACAGCGAGGTGAGAGGTCAACAACTACAGGAAACATTTGGTTGGAGTCGTTGCAGCTGAAGGTGCCACAAAGGTCAGACATGTTGTTCTTTTTCTTTATAGAATGTCTAGAAATGTCTAAAGAACCAGTTATTGAGTGTAAAGGGGAAATGACGTTTTCATGCAGTGGCATTGGGTGTTGCGTAACTTTGTTTCTGAAATAAATGAAATACGTTTGTGATTGTTGTGTTATTTGTTCACTCAGGTTCCCTTTATCTAATTGTAGGTTTTGGTTGAAGATTTGGTAACATTCTGAATCAAAAATATGCAAAAGTAGAGAAAATGAGAAAAGGGACAAATACTATTTCACAGCACTGAAAATGCAATGAGGCAGATGCATTGAGAATGGATGGTAATTATATTATATTATATTATTATATTGAACCTCCCTCAAAGTACATGTTGCTTGTTCCTCTGCTATCAGTATAAAGATCAGACATGTTGATTTTCTTTCTAGAATGTCTCTTTTAAAAAATATAAAAAATCCCTCTCTCCATCTGGTTTGGTCACTACACAGGTTTGTGAGTGTGTGTGTGTGTATGTGTGCGAGTATGAGTGTGTGTATATGCCAGTGTGTGTGTGTGTCCACGTGTGTTTTTACCTCTTCTCTTATCACACCGGGCTCAGGTGTTCCAGTGTTCTGGAACATTCCAACAGGTGTTCCCTTGATCCAGTCAGAAACAGAGGAGACCCACTGCTGGATCCGGATAAGAGCCCTTACAGACGGACAACTCCATGATAGAATCTACTGCAGAAAGAACCACAGCCAAGTTCTACAACTGAAGTATTCTTTGTCAAAATCAAGAGCTGCGTTGCGTATCTAAATCTGGGACGCCTAATGCACTTTGAACTGACTCATCAAATACATCTGGACGCGCATTAAAGCAGAACAGATCTGTGCTAAAACAGAAAATGTGCTGAAATAATTTTTCAAATGACATGTTTTTAAAGCGATAAACTCGACTGTTATCTTCTTTTTTTGAACTGGCTTTGGCTCAAAGGAAAGTAAAGGAATTCATTCCGGATTTATTTATGAAGATGTTCCGATTTCGATTTTTACTTTTTGCTGGCGAGAGCCGCAAAGTCTTACCGCCTATAAACTGAGCACAAGTGAATGTGAAGGATCTGAGCGATGATAGTAAAGAGTCATGAGGAGGAAAATCCAAACACGCAGCGACACACAGCTCAGTAATAGATGGGTTGTGAAGAGGTAAGATTGAAGCATTTCCACTTTACCAGCGATGTAAGACCGTCACTTCTAGTTCTCTCTGTTCCGTTGTAGCTCTGCCGGGCCCATAAGTACCATGTAATCTTCCCTACACTTCTAATACACTGTCTGACTCTGTGTGCATCCCAAATGGCACCCTATTCCTGATATAGGGCACTACTTTTAACTAGAGCCCTATTGGGGCCTGGTCAAATGTAGTGCACTAGGAAGGGAATAAGGTGCCATTTGGGATGCGGATTATGATTCTGTTCAGGTCAAGGGGGTTTCAATCCTGACTAGTTTGGTCTAAGATCTGAGAGGTTTCTCCCTCCAAACTCATCAGACAAGAGTTTAAGATGCAAGGACGGAATCTCTTGTTCTAGTTCAAAACAAATCAAGAACTGTAGCGAGATAATGTGACAAGACGTATAAGCCGGTCGAACAAGATCATCTTGTCGTGTACAAATGTGGGACTTTTTCATTACATGGACTCGAATTCCTTCTGAAGTATGTTTTGTTATATCCCCCAAATCTCACTTGTTCTTGTCAGTGTGCATCTAAACATGTCGAAGGGAGATTTTTGAAAATGGCCTATGGTTGTCTGTGAAGTGTGCCAAATCTTCTAACGTTTTGTGTTGAATAAGCCTAGATTATATATTGCCTTTATCACTTTCCTAGTTCCTCTCTTCCTGTCCTCATTCTCCCTTTCACATCCCTCCTCCGCTTCTCCTTGGCTTTTATTTGGTGGTTTATAAAAGAGGGTTACCTGTCAATGTTTCCTTGTTCGATAAGAGAGTATGTGTAAGGGATAGGGCATGCGTCTTTCTGAAGGTCACAACCAATTGGCTCTTTTGTTGTTTGGTACCGATAGAAAGAACTAACCAAGACATCTCTTTCTCCATTTTGTCTTGTGAAAGGATTCCAATCATAGTTGATAGTGAACAGCCTCTCTGAGTTTGGACATATGATTCAATATACTGCGTCCCAAATTGCACTCTACTGCGTCCCAAAAGTGCACTACAAGTAGTGCGTTATAGGGTATAGGGTGCCATTCAGGATTCATATCTCCCATGGTCTCTGTGAAACTGAGCGCGTGTGTGTGTGTGTTGTTGTGTGTGTAATTTAGTTTCTTTGCCTCTGTTCCGAGGGGGTCGATTATCCTCAGTCAAATCGTCCAAATTAGTTCAGTGCTGGGTGGATGATGGAAGATGCGCAAGCAGCTATTGAAAGGAGCGTGGTGTATTGTATGGTTGTGTGTGGTGGTAGAGGGGTATGGAGGTTCAGCTGAACACTCCCCTCCAGGGCTAATAATAGTCTGACTGTACAACCATTATGAGCCCAAGGACACATGGAAGGGCCTTTGGAACTGCGCGTGTGTGTACAGTATGTGTGTGTGTTTTTAAACACTCAACAACAGCCTCCTTCCCTCCCCAAGTCCCAAGGCTGTTGAACTTCAAAAATGCTCTGAGCTCCAGATATTTATGCATCTATGGAGTTATCGATTTATCACTATTTTTCACCTGGTTTTGTCCTCTTCTCTTTCATTTACTCCCCTCTGTCAGTTTCTTCTTTCTCACCATTTTCTCACTCCCTCTCGTATTGTGATGATCTTCCGCTTTGTGATGATCTGAAATCTTTAGTGAAGTCTAACACGTTTTGTGTAGGGTGAGAACAGAACAGAGGGGTAACAATGCTCTTTTATGTCCTGGAGGAAATATATGAGTCTTTCTCCATTAATGAACCCTCTTTCAGGGCCCTGTAGAGACACATAGGGATGTATTGTCTTGGGTTCACACAGACACGTCAAGGACCCAGGGTGCTTTGTGCTCGAACAAGTCATTTCTGTGAGCATTGATCTGGAATGAGGGACGAGAGAGAGAGAGAGAGAGAGAGAGAGAGAGAGAGAGAGAGAGAGAGAGAGGTGAAACATGTGAGTGTCTTAGAGGAGTTAAAGAGTTTAAATACAGTAAAAGTTTTAGACACTTCTAAGTCAAGGGGCTTTATGTGTGTGTGTGTTATCATTATCATTACCATCGTTATTATTACCATCATTATTATCATTACCATTGTTATCATTACCATCATTGATATCATTACCATCATCATTACTATTATCATTACCATCATTACTACATTAACATCATTACTACGTTACCATCATTATTATCATTACCATCATTATTACTATTACAATCCTTATTATCATTGCCATCATTATTATCACCATCATCAATATTACATTATCATCATTATTACGTTACCATCATTATTACTATTACAATCCTTATTATCATTGCCATCATTATAATCATTATTACCATTACCATCATTATTATCACCATCATCAATATTACATTACCATCATTATTACATTATCATCATTATTACTATTACCATCCTTATTATCATTACCATCATTATTACCATTACCATCATCTCAAAGACCGACATGATCACCTATTGAGAACAGGGGATTGAGGAATGGGTGGGGTGAAGGGAAGAACAGACGGAGGACAGAAACATATGAGGAAAAGGAAAGAGAAACTTATGTAGAGTGGAAAGATGGGATGGAGGGAACGAGTAGGGCAAGGGGGGAGAGAGAGAGAGAGAGTTGAGAGAAAGATTGAGAGGGAGAACTGAGCGACGGTGAGAGAAGGAATTGAATGGCCGACGCAGTATATATCTAGCTGTGATCATTATTGAGCTCTTCTAGTTGAGGTCGATGCCAAAGAGCCAGTGCTCTAGGACGGACTCTTGTCAAGTTGTGGCAGCTCGCTGGGGAAGACACTGCCAGCCAGTGCCAACTGCCAACGCTGGAGAGACAGAGACAGGGAGAGCTGAGATGAAATCAGATCATGGATTTAATTGTCTCTTTCTAATCAAATTAATTAGCACTCATAAGCTTGTCAGGAGCTGTGTTGATGACTGTCTTCTCTCCTTTTGTTTTAACAGCCTCTTTCACCCGTCACATGTTCACCCAAGCAGAAAGAGACCTCAGAGGCCTGTAGCTGCTGTGTATGACATGGGGAGTGTGAGTGTGGCAGGGAGTGTTTGCGTTCATGAGTGATCTCAAGTGTGCGTTTGTGTCTGCTTGTGAAAGTGTGTGTGTGTTTGTGTGTGACTTATGAGCAGACAGGCAAGGAACAGAATGTTTCAGGTTGTTTAACATCTAACAGTGTGGAACAGCGTGTGTAAAATACCAGAACAAGAGTTCAATGACAAAACAGAAGAGGAGAACAAGACAGAGTTGGTAAATCATTTATTTCCGGCTCTGGCTCAGGGCACATCTTGTCACTGTGTAACAAGTACGAGGAAAGACCCACTATGGTGTTATTAGTACTGAAAGTTGGAGAGAGGGAGAAGAGAGAGGGACGAGACAGGGATGAGAGAGGGAGAAGAGAGAGGGACAACAGAGAGAGAAGAGAGAGGGACAAGAGAGAGGGACAACAGAGAGAGAAGAGAGAGGGACAAGAGAGAGGGACAACAGAGAGAGAAGAGAGAGGGACTAGAGAGAGAGAGAAGAGGGAGGGACGAGAGAGGGAGAAGAGAGAGGGACGAGAGAGGGACGAGACAGGGATGAGAGAGGGAGAAGAGAGAGGGACAACAGAGAGAGAAGAGAGAGGGACAAGAGAGAGGGACAACAGAGAGAGAAGAGAGAGGGACAAGAGAGAGGGACAACAGAGAGAGAAGAGGGAGGGACGAGAGAGGGAGAAGAGAGAGGGACGAGAGAGGGACGAGACAGGGATGAGAGAGGGAGAAGAGAGGGACAACAGAGAGAGAAGAGAGAGGGACTAGAGAGAGAGAAGAGGGAGGGACGAGAGAGGGAGAAGAGAGAGGGACGAGAGAGGGACGAGACAGGGATGAGAGAGGGAGAAGAGAGAGGGACAACAGAGAGAGAAGAGAGAGGGAGAAGAGAGAGGGACAACAGAGAGAGAAGAGAGAGGGACAACAGAGAGAGAAGAGAGAGGGACTAGAGAGAGAGAAGAGGGAGGGACGAGAGAGGGAGAAGAGAGAGGGAGAAGAGAGAGGGAGAAGCGAGAGGGACGAGAGAGGGAGAAGAGAGAGGGACGAGAGCGGGAGAAGAGAGAGGGACGAGAGAGGGATGAGGAGAGGTGGAAAGGAGGATTATTTGATCCTCTCTCGTTAGCCCTTCCAGCTCGGTCAGACTGAGGTTGGAAGGGCCCTAAGCACAGGCCGTCAGTCAGGTGTTTGTGTGTGTGTGTGTGTGTGTGTGTGTGTGTGTGTGTGTGTGTGTGTGTGTGTGTGTGTGTGTGTGTGTGTGTGTGTGAGACCCTAAAGACACAAAGCATCCACTCCGTGACTCTCTCTCCCTCAGTAGCTGTGTGTGTAGTCTGTGACGTGCTGTGTGTGGTAAATAGCTGGTTCTTTGTTAGAGAGGGCTTTGGGGCTGTCATTGTGTTGATTGTTTGGGGGAAGAGAAGAGAAGAGAAGAGAGAAGAACAGAGAGAAGAGGCCTAGCTGGGCCTGGCAGCGAGGAGAGAGGAGAGAGGGGCCTGTCCTAATGACAGGAAGTGTTTAAAGTGGGAGCTGTATTTCATCTCTCTCTCAGCGGGGGCCGCTGGCCACAGACCCCCTTTGATCCACACCGCGCCAGGAGCACAGCACTGCTAGTTAATTAACAGACCTCTTATGACACACACACACACACAGGGTAGAAACACTCACGTGCACATAGGGAGAAAAGCACACACACACACACACACAGACACAGAGAGAGAAAACACATGAACACACACACACTTGATTTAACAGTAACTCTCTAGGTCTGTTTCTACCATATAGGGACATGAACAGTAGTCTCTTCTCCCCTGGTGTTTGGATCACAGGGACCTCCAGAGGTTCCATCAGTACAGCTCTCTTCCCCCAGTGCCTATGTTTTAGCATCATTAGCGCTGTTCATTACCCTAGCCCTGCTGAAGCATTTAACTGCTATTACAGGTCCTTTGTTAGCATTTACCTGCTAACTAGCTCTATGATTAATGCCATTTAATAAAGGCTAACACTCCAAACAGGGCCAGAGCACTCCTATGATCTAAGCGGGGCCTTTTTACGTCCAACTCCTCTCTTTTCTGATTCTTGTGAGTAGCAATGAGTGGTTTTAGCAGCATTCAAACTAGCTTATTAGTGTCTTCCCCAGTCACCGCTGCCTGCTCCTCGGTCGCAAAGCCACCCGCTTGAGCCGTGCTTCAATCTAAGTGGAGACTGGGCCTTGGGTATCCCCCCCCCCACACACACACACACAGAGGGCGCTTCACTCTGTGCCCTAGCCTCTCAATTACCCAGCAGGCTTTTAGTGCCACTCCGCTCAAATACTGCAAATTACCCTGGACCCTGTCTCCACTTAGGGAAGTGTGTGTGTCCTTGTGTGTGTGTGTCCTTGTCTGTGTGTCCTTGTGTGTGTGTTTGAGTGTGTGTGTCACTGAAGTGCCCTGTCCTCTCTCATTATGCCCTGGTTCGTGTCTGGCTCTCATTGTCTGGATCCTGCGCTCACAGAGAGACACAGTGATGCACAGTGACACGCTGCGTGTGGGAGCGTGTGTCTGTGCATGTCTGTATTAGCGTGTGTGTTTGTGAGTGTATGTGTGTATTAGCATTGTGTGTGACCTTGTGTGTTTTATGGTCGCTGACACACTGCGTAGTTCTCATGGCCTTTACCCCCTCACACAAACTACCATCTCTCTGTCCACCACAACACTAACATCTGTATCTCTACCACCACACTACCATCTCTCTGTCTACCACCACCACACTACCATCTCTCTGTCTACCACCACACTACCATCTCTCTGTCTACCACAACACTAACATCTGTATCTCTACCACCATACTGCCATCTCTCTGTCTACCACCACACTCCCATCTCTCTGTCTACCACCACCACACTACCATCTCTCTGTCTACCACCACACTACCACCTCTCTGTCCACCACCACACTACCATCTCTCTGTCCACCACAACACTACCATCTCTCTGTCTACCACCACCACACTACCATCTCTCTGTCTACCACCACACTGCCATCTCTGTCTACCACCACACTACCATCTCTCTGTCTACCACCACACTACCATCTCTGTCTACCACCACACTACCATCTCTCTGTCTACCACCACACTGCCATCTCTGTCTACCACCACACTACCATCTCTCTGTCCACTACCACACTACATTCTCTCTGTCTACCACCACACTACCATCTCTCTGTCTACCACCACCACACTACCATCTCTCTGTCTACCACCACACTACCACCTCTCTGTCCACCACCACACTACCATCTCTCTGTCCACCACAACACTGCCATCTCTGTCTACCACCACACTACCATCTCTCTGTCTACCACCACACTACCATCTCTCTGTCTACCACCACACTGCCATCTCTGTCTACCACCACACTACCATCTCTCTGTCTACCACCACACTACCATCTCTGTCTACCACCACACTACCATCTCTCTGTCTACCACCACACTGCCATCTCTGTCTACCACCACACTACCATCTCTCTGTCCACTACCACACTACATTCTCTCTGTCTACCACCACACTACCATCTCTCTGTCCACCACAACACTACCATCTCTCTGTCTACCACCACACTACCATCTCTTTGTCTACCACCACACTACCATCTCTCTGTCTACCACCACACTGCCATCTCTCTGTCTACCACCACACTACCATCTCTGTCTACCACCACACTGCCATCTCTCTGTCTACCACCACACTGCCATCTCACTGTCCACCACCACACTACCATCTCTCTGTCTACCACCACACTACCATCTCTCTGTCTACCACCACACTACCATCTCTCTGTCTACCACCATACTACCATCTCTCTGTCTACCACCACCACACTACCATCTCTCTGTCTACCACCACACTACCATCTCTCTGTCGACCACCACACTACCATCTCTCTGTCTACCACCACCACACTACCATCTCTCTGTCTACCACCACACTACCATCTCTCTGTCTACCACCATACTACCATCTCTCTGTCTACCACCACCACACTACCATCTCTCTGTTTACGACCACACTACCATCTCTCTGTCTACCACCACACTACCATCTCTCTGTCGACCACCACACTGCCATCTCTCTGTCTACCACCACCACACTACCATCTCTCTGTTTACCACCACCACACTACCATCTCTCTGTTTACCACCACCACACTACCATCTCTCTGTCCACCGCCACACTACCATCTCTCTGTTTACCACCACACTACCATCTCTCTGTCTACCACCACACTGCCATCTCTCTGTCTACCACCACACTACCACCTCTCTGTCCACCACCATACTGCCATCTCTCTGTCTACCACCACACTACCATCTCTCTGTCTACCACCACACTGCCATCTCTCTGTCTACCACCACACTACCATCTCTCTGTCTACCACCACACTGCCATCTCTCTGTCTACCACCACACTACCATCTCTCTGTCCACCACCACACTACCATCTCTCTGTTTACCACCACACTACCATCTCTCTGTCTACCACCACACTACCATCTCTCTGTCTACCACCACCACACTACCATCTCTCTGTCGACCACCACACTGCCATCTCTCTGTCTACCACCACACTACCATCTCTCTGTCCACCGCCACACTACAATCTCTCTGTCTACCACCACACTACCATCTCTCTGTCTACCACCACCACACTACCATCTCTCTGTCTACCATCACCACACTACCATCTCTCTGTCCACCGCCACACTACCATCTCTCAGTCTACCACCACCACACTACCATCTCTCTGTCTACCATCACCACACTACCATCTCTCTGTCTACCACCACCACACTACCATCTCTCTGTCTACCACCACCACACTACCATCTCTCTGTCTACCACCAAACTACCATCTCTCTGTCTACCACCACACTACCATCTCTCTGTCTACCACCACACTGCCATCTCTCTGTCTACCACCACACTACCATCTCTCTGTCGACCACCACACTACCATCTCTCTGTCTACCACCACCACACTACCATCTCTCTGTTTACCACCACCACACTACCATCTCTCTGTTTACCACCACCACACTACCATCTCTCTGTCCACCGCCACACTACCATCTCTCTGTTTACCACCACACTACCATCTCTCTGTCTACCACCACACTACTATCTCTCTGTCTACCACCACCACACTACCATCTCTCTGTCTACCACCACACAGCCATCTCTCTGTCTACCACCACACTACCATCTCTCTGTCTACCACCACACTGCCATCTCTCTGTCTACCACCACACTACCACCTCTCTGTCCACCACCATACTGCCATCTCTCTGTCTACCACCACCACACTGCCATCTCTCTGTCTACCACCACCACACTACCATCTCTCTGTCTACCACCACCACACTACCATCTCTCTGTCTACCACCACCACACTACCATCTCTCTGTCTACCACCACACTACCATCTCTCTGTCTACCACCACCACACTACCATCTCTCTGTCTACCACCACACTACCATCTCTCTGTCTACCACCACACTACCATCTCTCTGTCTACCACCACACTACCATCTCTCTGTCTACCACCACACTACCATCTCTCTGTCCACCGCCACACTACCATCTCTCTGTCTACCACCACACTGCCATCTCTTTGTCTACCACCACACTGCGATCTCTCTGTCTACCACCACCACACTACCATCTCTCTGTTTACCACCACACTACCATCTCTCTGTCCACCGCCACACTACCATCTCTCTGTTTACCACCACACTAACATCTCTCTGTCTACCACCACCACACTACCATCTCTCTGTCTACCACCACACTGCCATCTCTCTGTCTACCACCACCACACTACCATCTCTCTGTCCACCGCCACACTACAATCTCTCTGTCTACCACCACACTACCATCTCTCTGTCTACCACCACACTACCATCTCTCTGTCTACCACCACCACATTACCATCTCTCTGTCCACCGCCACACTACCATCTCTCTGTCTACCACCACACTGCCATCTCTTTGTCTACCACCACACTACCATCTCTCTGTCTACCATCACCACACTACCATCTCTCTGTCCACCGCCACACTACCATCTCTCTGTCTACCACCACCACACTACCATCTCTCTGTCTACCACCACCACACTACCATCTCTCTGTCTACCACCACCACACTACCATCTCTCTGTCCACCGCCACACTACCATCTCTCTGTCTACCACCACACTGCCATCTCTTTGTCTACCACCACACTACCATCTCTCTGTCTACCACCACCACACTACCATCTCTCTGTCTACCACCACCACACTACCATCTCTCTGTCTACCACCACCACCCTACCATCTCTCTGTCTACCACCACACTGCCATCTCTCTGTCTACCACCACCACCCTACCATCTCTCTGTCTACCACCACACTACCATCTCTCTGTCTACCACCACACTGCCATCTCTCTGTCCACCGCCACACTACCATCTCTCTGTCTACCACCACCACACTACCATCTCTCTGTCTACCACCACCACACTACCATCTCTCTGTCTACCACCACCACACTACCATCTCTCTGTTTACCACCACACTACCATCTCTCTGTCCACCGCCACACTACCATCTCTCTGTTTACCACCACACTAACATCTCTCTGTCTACCACCACCACACTACCATCTCTCTGTCTACCACCACACTGCCATCTCTCTGTCTACCACCACCACACTACCATCTCTCTGTCCACCACCACACTACCATCTCTCTGTCTACCACCACGACACTACCATCTCTCTGTCTACCACCACCACACTACCATCTCTCTGTCTACCACCACCACCCTACCATCTCTCTGTCTACCACCACACTGCCATCTCTTTGTCTACCACCACACTGCCATCTCTCTGTCTACCACCACACTGCCATCTCTCTGTCTACCACCACCACACTACCATCTCTCTGTTTACCACCACACTACCATCTCTCTGTCCACCGCCACACTACCATCTCTCTGTTTACCACCACACTAACATCTCTCTGTCTACCACCACCACACTACCATCTCTCTGTGTACCACCACACTGCCATCTCTCTGTCTACCACCACCACACTACCATCTCTCTGTCCACCACCACACTACCATCTCTCTGTCTACCACCACACTGCCATCTCTCTGTCTACCACCACACTACCACCTCTCTGTCCACCACCATACTCCCATCTCTCTGTCTATCACCACACTGCCATCTCTTTGTCTACCACCACACTGCGATCTCTCTGTCTACCACCACGCTGCCATCTCTCTGTCTACCACCACCACACTACCATCTCTCTGTTTACCACCACACTACCATCTCTCTGTCTACCACCACCACACTACCATCTCTCTGTCTACCACCACCACACTACCATCTCTCTGTCCACCACCACACTACCATCTCTCTGTCTACCACCACACTACCATCTCTCTGTCTACCACCACCACACTACCATCTCTCTGTCTACCATCACCACACTACCATCTCTCTGTCTACCACCACCCCACTACCATCTCTCTGTCTACCACCACCACACTACCATCTCTCTGTTTACGACCACACTACCATCTCTCTGTCTACCACCACACTACCATCTCTCTGTCTACCACCACACTGCCATCTCTCTGTCTACCACCACACTACCATCTCTCTGTCGACCACCACACTACCACCTCTCTGTCTACCACCACCACACTACCATCTCTCTGTCTACCACCACCACACTACCATCTCTCTGTTTACCATCACACTACCATCTCTCTGTCCACCACCACACTACCATCTCTCTGTCTACCACCACCACACTACCATCTCTCTGTCTACCACCACCACACTACCATCTCTCTGTCCACCGCCACACTACAATCTCTCTGTCTACCACCACACTACCATCTCTCTGTCTACCACCACCACACTACCATCTCTCTGTCTACCATCACCACACTACCATCTCTCTGTCCACCGCCACACTACCATCTCTCAGTCTACCACCACCACACTACCATCTCTCTGTCTACCATCACCACACTACCATCTCTCTGTCTACCACCACCACACTACCATCTCTCTGTCTACCACCACCACACTACCATCTCTCTGTTTACGACCACACTACCATCTCTCTGTCTACCACCACACTACCATCTCTCTGTCCACCACCACACTACCATCTCTCTGTCTACCACCAAACTACCATCTCTCTGTCGACCACCACACTACCATCTCTCTGTCGACCACCACACTACCATCTCTCTGTCTACCACCACCACACTACCATCTCTCTGTTTACCACCACCACACTACCATCTCTCTGTTTACCACCACCACACTACCATCTCTCTGTCCACCGCCACACTACCATCTCTCTGTTTACCACCACACTACCATCTCTCTGTCTACCACCACACTACCATCTCTCTGTCTACCACCACACTACCATCTCTCTGTCTACCACCACCACACTACCATCTCTCTGTCTACCACCACACTACCATCTCTCTGTCTACCACCACCACACTACCATCTCTCTGTCTACCACCACCACACTACCATCTCTCTGTCTACCACCACCACACTACCATCTCTCTGTCTACCACCACCACACTACCATCTCTCTGTCCACCGCCACACTACCATCTCTCTGTTTACCACCACACTACCATCTCTCTGTCTACCACCACACTACCATCTCTCTGTCTACCACCACCACACTACCATCTCTCTGTCCACCGCCACACTACCATCTCTCTGTCTCCCACCACACTACCATCTCTCTGTCCACCACCACACTACAATCTCTCTGTCTACCACCACACTACCATCTCTCTGTCTACCACCACCACACTACCATCTCTCTGTCCACCACCACACTACCATCTCTCTGTCTACCACCACACTGCCATCTCTTTGTCTACCACCACACTACCATCTCTCTGTCTACCATCACCACACTACCATCTCTCTGTCCACCGCCACACTACCATCTCTCTGTCTACCACCACCACACTACCATCTCTCTGTCCACCGCCACACTACCATCTCTCTGTCTACCACCACACTGCCATCTCTTTGTCTACCACCACACTACCATCTCTCTGTCTACCACCACCACACTGCCATCTCTCTGTCTACCACCACCACACTACCATCTCTCTGTTTACCACCACACTACCATCTCTCTGTCCACCGCCACACTGCCATCTCTTTGTCTACCACCACACTGCGATCTCTCTGTCTACCACCACCACACTACCATCTCTCTGTCTACCACCACACTGCCATCTCTCTGTCTACCACCACCACACTACCATCTCTCTGTTACCACCACACTACCATCTCTCTGTCCACCGCCACACTACCATCTCTCTGTTTACCACCACACTAACATCTCTCTGTCTACCACCACCACACTACCATCTCTCTGTCTACCACCACACTGCCATCTCTCTGTCTACCACCACCACACTACCATCTCTCTGTCCACCGCCACACTACAATCTCTCTGTCTACCACCACACTACCATCTCTCTGTCTACCACCACCACACTACCATCTCTGTTTACCACCACCACACTACCATCTCTCTGTCCACCGCCACACTACCATCTCTGTGTTACCACCACACTAACATCTCTGTCTACCACCACCACACTACCATCTCTCTGTCTACCACCACACTGCCATCTCTCTGTCTACCACCACCACACTACCATCTCTCTGTCCACCACCACACTACCATCTCTCTGTCTATCACCACACTGCCATCTATTTGTCTACCACCACACACTGCCATCTCTCTGTCTACCACCACACTGCCATCTCTCTGTCTACCACCACCACACTACCATCTCTCTGTTTACCACCACACTACCATCTCTCTGTCCACCACCACACTACCATCTCTCTGTCTACCACCACCACACTACCATCTCTCTGTCTACCATCACCACACTACCATCTCTCTGTCCACCGCCACACTACCATCTCTCTGTCTACCACCACCACACTACCATCTCTCTGTCTACCACACCACACTACCATCTCTCTGTCTACCACCACCACACTACCATCTCTCTCTGTCTACCACCACCACACTACCATCTCTCTGTTTACCACCACACTACCATCTCTCTGTCTACCACCACACTACCATCTCTCTGTCTACCACCACACTACCATCTCTCTGTCTACCACCACACTACCATCTCTCTGTCTACCACCACACTACCATCTCTCTGTCTACCACCACCACACTACCATCTCTCTGTCTACCACCACCACACTACCATCTCTCTGTTTACCATCACACTACCATCTCTCTGTCCACCACCACACTACCATCTCTCTGTCTACCACCACCACACTACCATCTCTCTGTCTACCACCACCACACTACCATCTCTCTGTCCACCGCCACACTACAATCTCTCTGTCTACCACCACACTACCATCTCTCTGTCTACCACCACCACACTACCATCTCTCTGTCTACCATCACCACACTACCATCTCTCTGTCCACCGCCACACTACCATCTCTCTGTCTACCACCACCACACTACCATCTCTCTGTCTACCATCACCACACTACCATCTCTCTGTCTACCACCACCACACTACCATCTCTCTGTCTACCACCACCACACTACCATCTCTCTGTCTACGACCACACTACCATCTCTCTGTCTACCACCACACTACCATCTCTCTGTCCACCACCACACTACCATCTCTCTGTCTACCACCAAACTACCATCTCTCTGTCTACCACCACACTACCATCTCTCTGTCGACCACCACACTACCATCTCTCTGTCTACCACCACCACACTACCATCTCTGTCTTACCACCACCACACTACCATCTCTCTGTTTACCACCACCACACTACCATCTCTCTGTCCACCGCCACACTACCATCTCTGTTTACCACCACACTACCATCTCTCTGTCTACCACCACACTACCATCTCTGTCTACCACCACACTACCATCTCTCTGTCTACCACCACCACACTACCATCTCTCTGTTTACCACCACACTACCATCTCTCTGTCTACCACCACCACACTACCATCTCTCTGTCTACCACCACCACACTACCATCTCTCTGTCTACCACCACCACACTACCATCTCACCACCACCACACTACCATCTCTCTGTCTACACCGCCACACTACCATCTCTCTGTTACCACCACACTACCATCTCTCTGTCTACCACCACACTACCATCTCTCTGTCTACCACCACCACACTACCATCTCTCTGTCCACCACCACACTACCATCTCTCTGTCTCCACCACACTACCATCTCTGTCCACCACCACACTACCATCTCTCTGTCTACCACCACACTACCATCTCTCTGTCTACCACCACCACACTACCATCTCTCTGTCCACCACCACACTACCATCTCTCTGTCTACCACCACACTGCCATCTCTTTGTCTACCACCACACTACCATCTCTCTGTCTACCACCACCACACTACCATCTCTCTGTCCACCACCACACTACCATCTCTCTGTCTACCACCACCACACTACCATCTCTCTGTCCACCGCCACACTACCATCTCTCTGTCTACCACCACACTGCCATCTCTTTGTCTACCACCACACTACCATCTCTCTGTCTACCACCACCACACTGCCATCTCTCTGTCTACCACCACCACACTACCATCTCTCTGTTTACCACCACACTACCATCTCTCTGTCCACCGCCACACTACCATCTCTCTGTCTACCACCACACTGCCATCTCTTTGTCTACCACCACACTGCGATCTCTCTGTCTACCACCACCACACTACCATCTCTCTGTCTACCACCACACTGCCATCTCTCTGTCTACCACCACCACACTACCATCTCTCTGTTTACCACCACACTACCATCTCTCTGTCCACCGCCACACTACCATCTCTCTGTTTACCACCACACTAACATCTCTCTGTCTACCACCACCACACTACCATCTCTCTGTCTACCACCACACTGCCATCTCTCTGTCTACCACCACCACACTACCATCTCTCTGTCCACCGCCACACTACAATCTCTCTGTCTACCACCACACTACCATCTCTCTGTCTACCACCACACTACCATCTCTCTGTCTACCACCACCACACTACCATCTCTCTGTACACCGCCACACTACCATCTCTGTCTACCACCACACTGCCATCTCTCTGTCTACCACCACACTACCATCTCTCTGTCTACCATCACCACACTACCATCTCTGTCCACCGCCACACTACCATCTCTCTGTCTACCACCACCACACTACCATCTCTCTGTCTACCACCACCACACTACCATCTCTCTGTCTACCACCACCACACTACCATCTCTCTGTCCACCGCCACACTACCATCTCTGTGTCTACCACCACACTGCCATCTCTTTGTCTACCACCACACTACCATCTCTCTGTCTACCACCACCACACTACCATCTCTCTGTCTACCACCACCACACTACCATCTCTCTGTCTACCACCACCACACTACCATCTCTCTGTCTACCACCACCACCCTACCATCTCTCTGTCTACCACCACACTGCCATCTCTCTGTCTACCACCACCACCCTACCATCTCTCTGTCTACCACCACACTACCATCTCTCTGTCTACCACCACACTGCCATCTCTCTGTCTACCACCACCACACTACCATCTCTCTTTTTACCACCACACTAACATCTCTCTGTCTACCACCACCACACTACCATCTCTCTGTCTACCACCACACTGCCATCTCTCTGTCTACCACCACCACACTACCATCTCTCTGTCCACCACCACACTACCATCTCTCTGTCTACCACCACACTGCCATCTCTCTGTCTACCACCACACTACCACCTCTCTGTCCACCGCCACACTACCATCTCTCTGTCTACCACCACACTGCCATCTCTTTGTCTACCACCACACTACCATCTCTCTGTCTACCACCACCACACTACCATCTCTCTGTCTACCACCACCACACTACCATCTCTCTGTCTACCACCACCACACTACCATCTCTCTGTCTACCACCACACTGCCATCTCTCTGTCTACCACCACCACACTACCATCTCTCTGTCCACCACCACACTACCATCTCTCTGTCTACCACCACCACACTACCATCTCTCTGTCTACCACCACCACACTACCATCTCTCTGTCTACCACCACCACCCTACCATCTCTCTGTCTACCACCACACTGCCATCTCTTTGTCTACCACCACACTGCGATCTCTCTGTCTACCACCACACTGCCATCTCTCTGTCTACCACCACCACACTACCATCTCTCTGTCTACCACCACACTACCATCTCTCTGTCCACCGCCACACTACCATCTCTCTGTTTACCACCACACTAACATCTCTCTGTCTACCACCACCACACTACCATCTCTCTGTCTACCACCACACTGCCATCTCTCTGTCTACCACCACCACACTACCATCTCTCTGTCCACCACCACACTACCATCTCTCTGTCTACCACCACACTGCCATCTCTCTGTCTACCACCACACTACCACCTCTCTGTCCACCACCATACTGCCATCTCTCTGTCTATCACCACACTGCCATCTCTTTGTCTACCACCACACTGCGATCTCTCTGTCCACCGCCACACTACCATCTCTCTGTCTACCACCACCACACTACCATCTCTCTGTCTACCACCACCACACTACCATCTCTCTGTCTACCACCACACTACCATCTCTCACCACCACACTACCATCTCTGTCTACCACCACCACACTACCATCTCTCTGTCTACCACCACACTACCATCTCTCTGTCTACCACCACCACACTACCATCTCTCTGTCTACCACCACCACACTACCATCTCTCTGTCTACCACCACCAGACTACCATCTCTCTGTCTACCACCACCACACTACCATCTCTCTGTCTACCACCACACTGCCATTTCTGTCTACCACCACACTACCATCTCTCTGTCTACCACCACCACACTACCATCTCTCTGTCTACCACCACCACACTACCATCTCTCTGTCTACCACCACCACACTACCATCTCTCTGTCTACCACCACACTACCATCTCTCACCACCACACTACCATCTCTCTGTCTACCACCACCACACTACCATCTCTCTGTCTACCACCACCACACTACCATCTCTCTGTCTACCACCACACTACCATCTCTCTGTCTACCACCACCACACTACCATCTCTCTGTCTACCACCACCACACTACCATCTCTCTGTCTACCACCACCAGACTACCATCTCTCTGTCTACCACCACCACACTACCATCTCTCTGTCTACCACCACACTGCCATTTCTGTCTACCACCACACTACCATCTCTCTGTCTACCATCACACTACCATCTCTCTGTCTACCACCACCACACTACCATCTCTCTGTCTACCACCACCACACTACCATCTCTCTGTCTACCACCACCACACTACCATCTCTCTGTCTACCACCACACTACCATCTCTCTGTCTACCACCACCACACTAACATCTCTCTGTCTACCACCACCACACTACCATCTCTCTGTCTACCACCACACTACCATCTCTCTGTCTACCACCACCACACTACCATCTCTCTGTCTACCACCACACTACCATCTCTCTGTCTACCACCACACTACCATCTCTCTGTCTACCACCACCACACTACCATCTCTCTGTCTACCACCACCACACTACCATCTCTCTGTCTACCACCACACTACCATCTCTCTGTTTACCACCACCACACTACCATCTCTCTGTCTACCACCACACTGCCATCTCTCTGTCTACCACCACACTACCACCTCTCTGTCCACCACCACACTACCATCTCTCTGTCTACCACCACCACACTACCATCTCTCTGTCTACCACCACCACACTACCATCTCTCTGTCTACCACCACCACACTACCATCTCTCTGTCTACCACCACCACACTACCATCTCTCTGTCTACCACCACACTACCATCTCTGTCTACCACCACCACACTACCATCTCTCTGTCTACCACCACCACACTACCATCTCTCTGTCTACCACCACCACACTACCATCTCTCTGTCTACCACCACCACACTACCATCTCTCTGTCTACCACCACACTACCATCTCTCTGTCTACCACCACCACACTACCATCTCTCTGTCTACCACACCACACTACCATCTCTCTGTCTACCACCACCACACTACCATCTCTCTGTCTACCACCACACTACCATCTCTCTGTCTACCACCACACTACCATCTCTCTGTCTACCACCACACTACCATCTCTCTGTCTACCACCACACTACCATCTCTCTGTCTACCACCACACTACCATCTCTCTGTCTACCACCACACTACCATCTCTCTGTCTACCACCACACTACCATCTCTCTGTCTACCACCACACTACCATCTCTCTGTCTACCACCACCACACTACCATCTCTCTGTCTACCACCACACTACCATCTCTCTGTCTACCACCACCACACTACCATCTCTCTGTCTACCACCACACTACCATCTCTTTGTCCCACTCAGACACTCCAAATCTAGAAGCCACAGTTGAGCTTGTTTTTCTCCTTTGCACACTGCCCTTCTCCCTCCATCCATCTTTTTTTTATATCTATACTACTACCAGCTTCCACCATGTCCATTGATTCTACAGCCAGTCCCCCTGCTCTTTATCCAATTCCCTCCAAACACAAGTGTTTGTGTGTGTGTTCATTTTCTTCAGTGGTTGAGTGGATGCAGCTGCCTCTTTTATGTGACAAAACAAGCTCCTGTTTTTTTAAAGTGTATCATCTAGATTTAAAATGTTTCACGATCCGCAACTTAATTATTCTGAACCGCTAGCCGACCCCAGAGTCGCAAGTATGTTTTCATTCCACCTGCCAGCAGATTTCTTTGCGGCTCCCCCACGGGGAATCATGGGTATCTGACCCGATGCAGGGCTATTAATGATTAGGTCAAAAGGGTAAATGCAGCCAATATATTTATTACCTCTATGCTTCGTCTGTTGGGCTTCAGGTGACAATGCTTATTGATAATAGCATAGGCTATATGCATGGTCCAATATGTACAAATAATTCAAACACATATAAAAAGGTTCTGGGGGGGACCACGGACCCCGGGCCCCCTAAACAGGAGGGAAGAACCCATACTCCAATAATATCCATATGTCTTTGAATAAAAGTATTGTCAACACAGTCAGACAGTCATTCAGGTGCGTCTTCATAATGTCATCCCTCCCGGCTCTGCTGTCCACTGACGCAGCCCCTCTCACTCCTCAGATCTCCTCCCTTTAACCGGCTCTGCTGTCCACTGACACAGCCCCTCTCACTCCTCAGATCTCCTCCCTTTAACCGGCTCTGCTGTCCACTGACACAGCCCCTCTCACTCCTCAGATCTCCTCCCTTTAACCGGCTCTGCTGTCCACTGACGCAGCCCCTCTCACTCCTCAGATCTCCTCCCTTTAACCGGCTCTGATGTCCACTGACACAGCCCCTCTTACTCCTCAGATCTCCTCCCTTTAACCGGCTCTGCTGTCCACTGACGCAGCCCCTCTCACTCCTCAGATCTCCCTTTAACCGGCTCTGCTGTCCACTGACAAAGCCCTCTCACTCCTCAGATCTCCTCCCTTTAACCGGCTCTGCTATCCACCGACACAGCCCCTCTCACTCCTCAGAACTCCTCCCTTTAACAGGCTCTGCTGTCCACTGACACAGCCCCTCTCACTCCTCAGATCTCCTCCCTTTAACCGGCTCTGCTGTCCACTGACGCAGCCCCTCTCACTCCTCAGATCTCCTCCCTTTAACCGGCTCTGATGTCCACTGACACAGCCCCTCTCACTCCTCAGATCTCCTCCTTTTAACCGGCTCTGCTGTCCACTGACACGGCCCCTCTCACTCCTCAGATCTCCTCCTTTTAACCGGCTCTGCTGTCCACTGACACAGCCCCTCTCACTCCTCAGATCTCCTCCTTTTAACCGGCTCTGCTGTCCACTGACACAGGCCCTCTCACTCCTCAGATCTCCTCCTTTAACCGGCTCTGCTGTCCACTGACACAGCCCCTCTTACTCCTCAGATCTCCTCCTTTTAACCGGCTCTGCTGTCCACTGACACAGCCCCTCTCACTCCTCAGATCTCCTCCTTTTAACCGGCTCTGCTGTCCACTGACACAGCCCCTCTCACTCCTCAGATCTCCTCCTTTTAACCGGCTCTGCTGTCCACTGACACAGGCCCTCTCACTCCTCAGATCTCCTCCCTTTAACCGGCTCTGCTGTCCACTGACACAGCCCCTCTCACTCCTCAGATCTCCTCCTTTTAACCGGCTCTGCTGTCCACTGACACAGCCCCTCTTACTCCTCAGATCTCCTCCTTTTAACCGGCTCTGCTGTCCACTGACACAGGCCCTCTCACTCCTCAGATCTCCTCCCTTTAACAGGCTCTGCTGTCCACTGACACAGCCCCTCTCACTCCTCAGATCTCCTCCTTTTAACCGGCTCTGCTGTCCACTGACACAGCCCCTCTCACTCCTCAGATCTCCCTTTAACCGGCTCTGCTGTCCACTGACACAGCCCCTCTCACTCCTCAGATCTCCTCCTTTTAACCGGCTCTGCTGTCCACTGACACAGCCCCTCTCACTCCTCAGATCTCCTCCTTTTAACCGGCTCTGCTGTCCACTGACACAGCCCCTCTCACTCCTCAGATCTCCCTTTAACCGGCTCTGCTGTCCACTGACACAGCCCCTCTCACTCCTCAGATCTCCTCCCTTTAACCGGCTCTGCTGTCCACTGACACAGCCCCTCTCACTCCTCAGATCTCCTCCCTTTAACCGGCTCTGCTGTCCACTGACACAGCCCCTCTCACTCCTCAGATCTCCTCCCTTTAACCGGCTCTGCTGTCCACTGACACAGCCCCTCTCACTCCTCAGATCTCCTCCCTTTAACCGGCTCTGCTGTCCACTGACACAGCCCCTCTCACTCCTCAGATCTCCTCCCTTTAACCGGCTCTGACACAACAATCAATACTTTTTCTTCATCCTTTTTCCATTTGTGGTCTTTCTCAGACCGTATTGACGAGGTCACATAGACATAATTAAAATTGATGGAGTAGAGCTGTGGTGACCTTACTGTCCCTTTTATTCTGCCCCCCCCACCTCCTTCACTTAAGAGAGAAATAGAGGAAGAGAGAGAAAGACAGAACGAAAGCTAGGGATTAAGAGAGAGCCTGTGAGAGGAAAGGAAATATTTGTATAGAGATCTATACTGTTTGTTTGCTGCTAGTCCTCAGTGCTGTATAGGAGGCTCAATACAGCTGTGTTGGCCCCTGTCTGTGGACAGAGTGCTCTGGCTCTGGCTGTGTGTCTGTGATATGCTGCTGTGTCCCTGTGGACCGAGTGGCAGAGCGGTGTGGTTCTGTGTTTAGAATGCTGTTATATGTCCCGACCACTTAGCCTCCTTTACCACTGCTGTTCTGCTGCAAAGGGATCAAGTAAAGCATGTTATGTGAGGGATGTCAGACGAGAGGAGTGGAAAAGAGGGTTTTCCTCTTCTCCTTTTTTGGCAAACATGCTTCTCCTCTCTTCATGGTCCACCCCCGAGGCACGCCATGCTGGCCATTCCACACCATACCTGATGGATTGCAAGGATTAGTGTGTGTGTGTGTGTGTCTGTGTGTGTCTGTGTGTGTGTGTGTGTGGCCCTAAGCACTTTATTAAAGGGGCATGGAAAGTGGTGTCTATTTATTATTGTTGATAATGTAAAGCATGGGCAGAGCATATAGCTGGACACACAAATTATTATCTTACAATAAAGGTTGTACACAAATGCTTCTCTGAAAGGGTCTTGGACACACAATGCCTCCCTAAGAATGGATACACTACATGACCAAAAGTATGTGGACAACTGCTCGTCGAACATCTCATTCCAAAATCATGCGCATTTGCAGCCATAACAGCCTCCACTCTTCTGGAAAGGCTTTCCACTAGATGTTGGAACATTTCTGTAGGGACCTGCTTCCATTCAGCCACAAGAGTATTAGTGAGGTTGGGCACTGATGTTGGGCATTCGGACTGGCTCACAGTAGACGTTCCAATTCATCCCAAAGGTGTTCTATGGGGTTGAGGTCAGGGCTATGTACAGGCCAGTCAAGTTCTTCACACCAATCTCGACAAACAATTTCTGTATGGACCTTGCTTTGTGCACTGGGGCATTGTCATGCTGAAACAGGAAAGGGCCTTCCCCAAACTGTTGCCACAAAGTTGGAAGCACAGAATCGTCTAGAATGTCATTGTACACTGTAGCGTTAAGATTTCTCTTCGCTGGAACTAAGGGGCCTTGCCCAAACCATGAAAAACAGCCTCAGACAATTATTCCTCCTCCACCAAACTTTACAGTTGGCACTATGCATTGGGGCAGGTAGCGTTCTCTTGGCATCCGCCAAACCCAGATTTGTCTGTCGGACTGCCAGATGGTGAAGTGTGAAATCATTACTCCAGAGAATGCGTTTCCACTGTTCCAGGGTACACCATTCCAGCCGACGCTTGGCATTGCCCACGGTGATCTTAGGCTTGTGTGCAGCTGCTCGGCCATAGAAACCCATTTAATGAAGCTCCCGACAAACAGTTATTGTGCTGATGTTGCTTCCGGAGGCAGCTTGGAACTCGGTAGTGAATGTTGCAACCAAGGACCGACGATTTTTGCGCGATACGCACTTCAGCACTCAGCGTTCCCGTTCCGTGAGCTTTTGTGTCCTTCCACTTCGCGGCTGAGCCATTGTTGCTCCTAGACGTTTCCACTTCACAATAACAGCACTTACAGTTGACCGGGGCAGCTCTAGCGGGGCAGACATTTGACGAACTGACTTGTTGGAAAGGGGGCATCCTATGACGGGGCGGCAGGGTAGTTTAGTGGTTAGAGCTTTGGACTAGTAACCGGAAGGTTGAAAGTTCAAATCCCTGAGCTGACGAGGTACAAATCTGTCGTTCTGCCCCTGAACAGGCAGTTAACCCACTGTTCCTAGGCTGTCATTGAAAATAAGAATTTGTTCTTAACTGACTTGCCTAGTTAAATAAAGGTAAAAAAATAAACAATAATAAATGACGGTGCCACGTTGGAAGTCACTGAGCTCTTCATTAAGGCCATTCTACTGCCGATGTCTGTCTATGGAGATTGCATGTCTTTGTACTTGATTTTATACACCTGTCAGCGACGGGTGTGGCTGAACTAGCCGAATCCACTCATTTGAAGGGGTGTCCACCTACTTTTGGCCTTGTAGTGAAATCTTATACACCTCACATAGACATATAGACATTGAACATTGGCCTACTCTGACCTGTGGTAACATGACTGTACAGAGTGTAGGTTGCCTGTTGTTGTTGTCTATTGTGACTGTGTTCTATGGCTCATACCACATACAACTGTCCCTCAACTCTGTATATAAAACTGTATACAAGGACTGTAGGTATGATTACCAATTGGGACATTGTTCTACGACTAAGGCCTATTATTGAGTGATATTCCCTCTGTCTATAAGGCCTGTACAATCTCTGCTAATACAATCATATTCAATCAAATGTATTTCTAAAGCCCTTTTTACATCAGCCAATGTAGAGGAACAGGAGATTACCTAAATAGAGATGGACATAATGACAGCATTGTGAGTATAGACATGTTAAAGAGTGAGGTGTGAGGGGGAAGTGACTGACTAATAGAGAAGGGAAAAGAGAGAGAGAAAGGGAGAGAAAAGAGAGAAGGGAAGAAAACCGAGTGAGAGCGTGAGAGAGAGAGAAGAGAGAGAGAGAGAGCTGAGAGAGAGAGAGAGAGAGAGAGAGAGAGAGAGAGAGAAAAGAGAGAGAGAATGGAGAGAGAAGGGAAACTAGTGAGAGAAAAGAGAGAGAGAGAGGAGAGAAAAGAGAGGAGAGAGGAGAGAGGAGTTACAAGAGAGAGAGAACAGAGAGAAACGATGAGGGGGTGAAGGTGAATTGAAAGTGTTTCTTAATATGTCTGTATAGACTGTAGGACACCTGATGCCACAGTAGCTATAGTAACTGTATTCTATGGATACAGTTATTCATCAATTTGTCTGTTGGGATTGTATTTATGATTAGCTATGGTAACTGCTTTCTACTCATAGAATATACTGCATTTTAATTTGGCCTGAATCTTATCTGTGGTTGTATTTCTTTATGTACAGACTGCAGCCTGCCCCTTGTATTTGTGCCTGTGTGTGTTTCTCTGTGTGTATTTGTGCATACAAGTCAAGACTGCTGTAGCTTGGTATGCTACCCCCTTTCCTTCCCTCTCTCAGTGTCCATTGTCAGGTAGCCCTGGCATTATGCTACTCTCATAGACCATACTCAAATGAGTTTTTAGGAACATGGAGGAGCAGGGGCATTGTGGGAAGTGTGTGTGTGTGTGTGTGTGTGTGTGTGTGTGTGTGTGTGTGTGTGTGTGTGTGTGTGTGTGTGTGTGTGTGTGTGTGTGTGTGTGTGTGTGTGTGTGTGTGTGTGTGTGTGTGTGTGTGTGCGCGTGCATGTGTGTGTGTGTGTGTGTGTGTGGAGAGGAACTGGTAGGAGCTACCCATTCTCTCCCTTCAGGAATTACTAAGGCATTAATATCATAGTGTATGAATGAGTGTTTGCAAGAAGTAAATCAAGGTTAAATGTTTAACTGTGTAGATTAGACAGGTTTAGTCAATGTCATATTCGGACCTAGATTATAATAGAGCTGCCATTATTCAAGGTTAGTCTTCTCAGCATGGAGCGATATTTTCAAGGAAGACCCTGAGAGGTCGTAACTTGTTGGGTGCTGTGAGTTTAGTTCGCTAAGACTGTGTGCAGGTTTTAGATCCATCCCAGCACTAACAGACCAGGATTCAGCGAATTCAACTCATCATCTAACCATCTGACCTTAACTGAATCTGCTGAATCAGGTATTATGTTGGTGGGCTGGGGCAGGGAGTGAAGAGCACTGCAGTGATGCGTGTTGGGATAGTGTGATTGGGACTCTTCTCATGGTCATTAACAGAGTGATTGAGATGGCTCATTAATTCTTGTTAAGGAGAAAGAAGCGGTTGTGCTAATTGGTTGTGATGACGATAAGGAGGCTGGCAGAGTATTAAGAGTGATGGACAGCAGAGAACTCTACTGATCACCGAGTGACTGTCAAGATGGTCTTGTAGAAGGGGGGGAAAGGGGGAGAGAGAGCGATAGAGAGAAGAGGGATCCAGATCAAATGAAAGAGAGGGAACACCACAGAGAGAAAGATAGAGGAAAACCGGTTTGACTTGTGTGTTTGTCACAGTGCTCTTGAACGAATACACTTCATTAACGAGATTAGGGTTCATGTTTAATGGTTAAAGTTACAGATGCACTATCAAACTTTAGCATGATTCCAGCCAGTCAGTTTGGGCAGTGGGGCCAAAACTGGCCCCTGTTTCTTTGTCTACTACATTATCCATTTTGTGTTATATGTTACAAATTTAGCAACTTGTGCGATGTGTTACTAATCCAATTTGTGCAATATGTTAAACATTTCTTAGGCTTCAGATCTTCTGAGGGCATTAATGGTTTATAGACAACTATATCTCTCAGGTGAAATCTACAGTTGAAGTCGGAAGTTTACATACACCTAGGTTGGAGTCATTAACACTCGTTTTTCAATCACTCCACAAATTTCTTGTTAACAAACTATAGTTTTGTCAAGTCGGTTAGGACATCTACTTTGTACTTGACACAAGTAATTTTTCCAACAATTGTTTAGAGACAGATTATTTCACATAATTCATTGTATCACAATTCCAGTGGGTCAGAAGTTTACATACACTAAGTTGACTGTGCCTTTAAACAGCTTGGAAAATTCCAGAAAATTATGTCATGGCTTTAGAAGCTTCTGACATCATTTGAATCAATTGGAGGTGTACCTGTGGATGTATTTCAAGGCCTACCTTCAAACTCAGTGCCTCTTTGCTTGACATCATGGGGAAAATCAAAAGAAATCAGCCAAGACCTCAGAAAACAATTGTAGACCTCCACAAGTCTGGTTCATCCTTGGGAGCAAATTCCAAATGCTTGAAGGTACCACATTCATATGTACAAACAATAGTATGCAAGTATTTACACCATGGGACCACGCAGACGTCATACCGCTCAGGAAGGAGATGCGTTCTGTCTCCTAGAGATTAACGTACTTTGGTGCGAAAAGTGCAAATCAATCCCAGAACAACAGCAAAGGACCTTGTGAAGATGCTGGAGGAAACAGGGAGGAAAATTATGTGGATATATTGAAGCAACATCACAAGACATCAGTCAGGAAGTTAAAGCTTGGTCGCAAATGGGTCTTCCAAATGGACAATGACCCCAAGCATACTTCCAAAGTTGTGGCAAAATGGTTTAAGGACAACAAAGTCAATGTATTGGAGTGGCCACAAAGCCCTGACCTTAATCCTATAGAAAATTTGTGTGCATAACTGAAAACGTGTGTGCAAGCAAGGAGGCCTACAAACCTGACTCAGTAACAAAAGCTCTATCAGGAGGAATGGACCAAAATTCCCCCAACTTATTGTGGGAAGCTTGTGGAAGGCTACCTGAAACGTTTGACCCAAGTTAAACAATTTAAATGCAATGCCACCAAATACTAATTGAGTGTATGTAAACTTCTGACCCACTGGGAATGTGATGAAAGAAATTAAAGCTGAAATAAATCATTCTCTCTACTATTATTCTGAAATTTCTCATTCTTAAAATAAAGTGGTGATCCTAACTGACCTAAGACAGGGAATTTTTACTAGGATTAAATGTCAGAAATGGTGAAATACTGAGTTTAAATGTATTTGGCTAGGGTGTATGTAAACTTCAGACTTCAACTGTATACAAAGTCTACAGAGATGGTTACCCCATCTGCCTAACATTTAGATTGGAGTAAAATCAAATGACCATGTTGTTTACACCACAGAGTCTCCACGTTACGAAGGGAGGTAGCGTAAAACTCATTAAGGCAAACACAATGGGTTGTGATTAGGGCTGTGGCGGTCACAGAATTTTGCTAGCTGGTGATTTTCAAGCAAATAACTGTCAGTCTCATGGGAATTTAGCGTTAATTCACATCAACAGATTATCATCTCCTGGCTTCCACACAGCCTACAAGCCATTTTAAAACGTCTAATAAATCCATGTAATATAGCCTACACCTTCACATTAAATCCATTATTTATTTTAGACCGGTCTAAAGAAGCATGGTATTAAGAAAGAACATTTCTGAAGAACAGAATGGCATATTCTGAGTTGTCCGTATGTTTGGTCCTGCAGTGGTTATGCTAAATGGCTGTGGGCTACACTAGTTCATTTAGCAGATTTGCTTATAATTCCGTGGCATTCATTTATATTATTTTATAGTATGAACAATACAATTGAACAAAGTATAATAAAATATAAATATTTCCTCTTAAAGATCTGAGGGAGTGCGCACATGCTGCTATTCTGTGTTGAACGGTTAACAATTATTATATTATTATTATATTATTATATTATTAACAAAGAAATAGATATCCGTATATGCTTAATTTAGAGTTGTTAATGTAACTTCAGTTGTGCTACAAACGTTGAACAATATGTTTTGATTTTTAATATATTGTAAAAAAAAAGTAGCTTGGAAGGCATGAGCTCTGCTTTGTTTTTTTTGTGCAGGCTGCACATGGTTTAATAGTCTCCCATTCACAATTTGACAAGCATCTCAAATTTCACAGCGGCATCCCCTTTGTGGCTGTAATACACCCTAAAAAAAAACATGCCTTTTTTCAGCCCGAAGTGCTGCATTGTGCCTTTCCCCTGAGTGTGCTGCACAATCCGAAGAGCCTCTCACTTACATGGTTTTCCATCACGTGATCACGTGATCCATCACAGGTCTTTCTCATAGGCTACAAGTGAAGACAGACACACTGGGGACGCAACTGCCCGCATCCTCATCCGATTCCGAGGTGCATATTGAAGATATTGGAAGAACTGTCCACATTTGCTTTTCATCAGCCAGCAAGATGAGTAGGCCTAACGAACAGTAAAAGCACTAGACTATGTCAATCTACTATCCCCATAGTACAAAGGCAGACCTATTCTGTTCTGTGAGATAAATAAATATTCCAAACATAGTCTGGGACAGTTGTGGGATGCTATAGATCCAAAATTAAAACAACCACTAACATCAAAAAAACTTTTTTTATGCCATGTGGCTGATGCAACAGATCAGAATGTCGCTAAACTATTAGGTTATTTCTTCACATTATAATCGCAGCAATGTGTACATGGTAGTAGGCTATAAGAGCGAATGTTCCATTAGCGGAAAACACCATAATCAAAAGTGACCGCAAATGCAATTATGCAGGTAATGCTTTTATTATAAAGGTGCATCTCTATGGTGGAAATGATCTTCCCCAAATTTGAAACTCACGCGCTGCTTATGTTTGCCAGTTAAACTCTACACCCCTTGTAAATCGGATTAATGTGCTTAATTTAAAGATTTTTTAAAAACCTACACAAGTATGCCTATGGGCTAGGCTACATGAGGTGTGCGACTACGATTCTAAATGTTAAAAACCAAAAAAACTTTGTTTCTTATGCTGGGCATCATTCACAAGTGATAATAACATTGTCACCCATCAGAATATTCTTGATTTAATATTGTCTTTACGTGTACTAAATAATATATGTGACATTTGTGTTGATTTAGAATGGACCATTATGATGCACGTGTGTCGAAAAAGGGGCGGCGGGAAAATATACATGTCTTCTATGCACTTAAATAGCAAATTAATTGAGGACACTTTTCCACATGGTTTATTCTCATGCCAGCCAGGTAGGCTATACTCCAATTGTAAATATAAGCAATGTGCTTAATATCAGGAAAGTTGAGAAATAAATATATTAGGCCGAGCCTATAGAGAGCTGATGGGATCCTCCTTTTTTTAGTAGAGGCCATCACTCTGTTTTCTCCCACAATTGCAAAGCCTATAGAAATGTTGCGCAACATGAACTCATGGAGTTCTCATGGAGTGTTTGATTTCAAAATACACTTGTATTGATGCCTGAGTGACTCCTGACCGCCGGTGTGGTGGTTATACGGTCATCGCAACAGTCCTAGTTGTGATTAAGATCTAATGTTATTTAACACCACTTGGCTAGCTTCTCTGATTTAATCTACTGCTGGCTCTGGACTGGAGGGATATACGAACTGACGTGTGAGGAGAGAGAGGAGAGAGGGGAACAGGGGAGAGAGGGGAGAGAGGGGAGAGAGGGGGGAAGGGGGACAGGGGAGGAAAATGGGGATGTCGTGTCACAACTCGTAACACTACAAGTGTTTGTCACTGTTTATTCTGTCGCTCTGTCAACAGGAATTAGTCAACTTCTCATCCTGTGTGTGCTTGAGCGAGTTTGTGTGTGTGTGTGTGTGTGTGTGTGTGTGTGTGTGTGTGTGTGTGTGTGTGTGTGTGTGTGTGTGTGTGTGTGTGTGTGTGTGTGTGTGTGTGTGTGTGTGTGTGTGTGTGTGTGTGTGTGTGAGCATGCCTGCGTGTATGCCATGTGTCGGTGTGTGTAATGAGACCGAGGTAGAGTGAAGAAAGTCCATATGCCTTGATTCGGTCTTATGTAGCAAAATTTGAAATTGTGTTTTGTACATTGGATAAAAGCAGTAACACAGAGCTACAAAATGGTATAACATACACTGCATTTGAGGAACAGTGGGAAAGTAATTCTGGTTGGAACTTGTAATCTCACTTTTGAGAAAATGGCTTAACAAAATGTTTTGTTACCTACTGGAGAGCTCTCCTTTGTCTACACACATTCAGTATTGTTCACACCCTCTTAAGCTTTAGCCCCACCCATCTCTTTAACAGTAATGAAGCACCAAAGCCAAATGGCTAATGTTGGCTAGCTTACTAGCTACTTCCAGACACAACAGCTCGCTGATCATTTTACTTGTCCTAGCAGAGCTGGTTAGGCTGTTTTTATGCTATCCAGAGCGTTGGTGACTGCAACTGTGCTGTTGGCAACAATTTACACTTCTTACACTGTTTTTCTGAATTTACCAGATACGTCTGTCAACAGTTGTCGCAGTGACATTCTATTGAAATGGTTACTTGCATAGTGGAGTCTTTTGTTAAGACATGTAGCTAGCTAGTTAGCTAAACAATGAATCATAATCAAAACTCATGACATTACTACCCTGCATGAATCTGCCGGTAGCTAACCAGGTTCAATGTTAGCTGGTTAACAGTAGGCTATAACTAGCAAAGCAAATGGCTCTTAGATACGAATAATAAGATCATACACCTAACTTTAGCTAGCGAGACAGCCAGCTAACGTTAGCTAGCTAGCTAACAGTACACTTTAACTTGAAATGAAAACGACTTTCTGTCAAAATTAGAAACATATTTGAAATTGTAGCTAGCTAGACTACCCATATACACTGTGGATGGACGCTTCTCCCTGTCACGGATGCCATGGTTGCCCTTAGTTTGAAGATGTAATCTGGAGACAGGTGTTTTCTCCATCTCCTTAGCTATCATACTCTAATTCCACTGATTTCAAAACTCGGTCCTCCAGAAAGTGGAGAGCAACACTTTCTA
>NC_068453.1:13484757-13497257 GCF_023373465.1 Oncorhynchus keta
TGCGTGTGTGTGTGTGTGTGTGTGTGTGTGTGTGTGTGTGTGTGTGTGTGTGTGTGTGTGTGTGTGTGTGTGTGTGTGTGTGTGTGTGTGTGTGTGTGTGTGTGTGTGTGTCGTATGTGAGTAGTTCTCCAGGTAGTTCTCCAGGACCTCCCAGCTTCTCTGTGCCAGTCTCCATTGTATCCTTTCCCTAATTTAATCAAATCTTAACAAAGCATGCCCGGTCAGATGTTCAAACATCCTGTATGTCTGTCCCAGTAAGTCCCTCTGTCCTCACTGTCCTCCAGACGAGTTGTATTGCAACATAACCTCCAAAGCAAATTAATACATTTGTCATAAATACAGGTAACAGAGATTATGGGGTGTGTTGCCCTGCTATAGAATGTGTTGCCCTTTTAATTATGGAGTGTGTTGCCCTGTTATAGAATGTGTTGCCCTTTTAATTATGGAGTGTGTTGCCCTGTTATAGAATGTGTTGCCCTTTTAATTATGGAGTGTGTTGCCCTGTTATAGAATGTGTTGCCCTTTTAATTATGGAGTGTGTTGCCCTTTTAATTATGGAGTGTGTTGCCCTGTTATAGAATGTGTTGCCCTTTTAATTATGGAGTGTGTTGCCCTTTTAATTATGGAGTGTGTTGCCCTTTTAATTATGGAGTGTGTTGCCCTGTTATAGAATGTGTTGCCCTTTTAATTATGGAGTGTGTTGCCCTGTTATAGAATGTGTTGCCCTTTTAATTATGGAGTGTGTTGCCCCGTTATAGAATGTGTTGCGCTTTTAATTATGGAGTGTGTTGCCCCATTATAGAATGTGTTGCGCTTTTAATTATGGAGTGTGTTGCCCTGTTATAGAATGTGTTGCCCTTTTAATTATGGAGTGTGTTGCCCTGTTATAGAATGTGTTGCCCTTTTAATTATGGAGTGTGTTGCCCCGTTATAGAATGTGTTGCGCTTTTAATTATGGAGTGTGTTGCCCTTTTATGACGTGTGTCAGAGTCGTTTGTATAGGTGGCAGGGAAGTCAGACGCAGGAGAGTCAAACGGAGTGGAAATGGAGTCTTTTAATATAAGTCCACTTAACATGCTCCAAACACTAATATGTACATACATAAATCAATAAACATGGGTATGAGGACCCGTCTTGTACCTATACAACCATAAACAACACTGACATAAAACAATCTCTGACAAAGACATCAAATCAAATCCAATTTTATTTGTCACATACACATGGTTAGCAGATGTTAATGCGAGTGTAGCGAAATGCTTGTGCTTCTAGTTCCGACAATGCAGTAATAACCAACAAGTAATCTAGCTAACAATTCCAAAACTACTACCTTATAGACACAAGTGTAAGGGGATAAGAATATGTACATAAAGATATATGAGTGAGTGATGGTACAGAGCGGCATAGGCAAGATACAGTAGATGGTATTGAGTGCAGTATATACATATGAGATGAGTATGTAAACAAAGTGGCATAGTTAAAGTGGCTAGTGATACATGTATTACATAAAGATGCAGTAGATGATATAGAGTACAGTATATACATATACATATGAGATGAATAATGTAGGGTATGTAAACATTATATTAGGTAGCATTGTTTAAAGTGGCTAGTGATATATTTGACATAATTTCCCATCAATTCCCATTATTAAAGTGACTGGAGTTGAGTCAGTGTGTTGGCAGCAGCCACTCAATGTTAGTGGTGGCTGTTTAACAGTCTGATGGCCTTGAGATAGAAGCTGTTTTTCAGTCTCTCGGTCCCAGCTTTGATGCACCTGTACTGACCTCGCCTTCTGGATGATAGCGGGGTGAAGAGGCAGTGGCTCGGGTGGTTGTTGTCCTTGATGATCTTTATGGCCTTCCTGTGACATCGGGTGGTGTAGGTGTCCTGGAGGGCAGGTAGTTTGCCCCCGGTGATGCATTGTGCAGACCTCACTACCCTCTGGAGAGCCTTACGGTTGTGGGTGGAGCAGTTGCCGTACCAGGCGGTGATACAGCCCGCCAGGATGCTCTCGATTGTGCATCTGTAGAAGTTTGTGAGTGCTTTTGGTGACAAGCCTTCACGATGCTGTCTGTGTGAGTGGACCAATTCACTTTGTCTGTGATGTGTATGCCGAGGAACTTAAAACTTACTACCCTCTCCACTACTGTCCCATCAATGTGGATAGGGGGGTGTTCCCTCTGCTGTTTCCTGAAGTCCACAATCATCTCCTTAGTTTTGTTGACGTTGAGTGTGAGGTTATTTTCCTGACACCACACTCCGAGGGCCCTCACCTCCTCCCTGTAGGCCGTCTCGTCGTTGTTGGTAATCAAGCCTACCACTGTTGTGTCGTCCGCAAACTTGATGATTGAGTTGGAGGCGTGCGTGGCTACGCAGTCGTGGGTGAACAGGGAGTACAGGAGAGGGCTCAGAACGCACCCTTGTGGGGCCCCAGTGTTGAGGATCAGCGGGGTGGAAATGTTGTTGCCTACCCTCACCACCTGGCCCGTCAGGAAGTCCAGTACACAGTTGCACAGGGCGGGGTCGAGACCCAGGGTCTCGATCTTGATGACGAGCTTGGAGGGCACTATGGTGTTAAATGCCGAGCTGTAGTCGATGAACAGCATTCTCACATAGATATTCCTCTTGTCCAGATGGGTTAGGGCAGTGTGCAGTGTGGTTGAGATTGCATCGTCTGTGGACCTATTTGGTCGGTAAGCAAATTGGAGTGGGTCTAGGGTGTCAGGTAGGGTGGAGGTGATATGGTCCTTGACTAGTCTCTCAAAGCACTTCATGATGACGGAAGTGAGTGCTACGGGGCGGTAGTCGTTTAGCTCAGTTACCTTAGCTTTCTTGGGAACAGGAACAGTGGTGGCCCTCTTGAAGCATGTGGGAACAACAGACTGGGATAGGGATTGATTGAATATGTCCGTAAACACACCAGCCAGCTGGTCTGCGCATGCTCTGAGGGCGCGGCTGGGGATGCCGTCTGGGCCTGCAGCCTTGCGAGGGTTGACACGTTTAAATGTTTTCCTCACGTCGGCTGCAGTGAAGGAGAGTCCGCATGTTTTAGTTGCGGGCCGTGTCAGTGGCACTGTATTGTCCTCAAAGCGGGCAAAAAAGTTATTTAGTCTGCCTGGGAGCAAGACATCCGTGACTGGGCTGGTTTTATTTTTGTAATCCGTGATTGACTGTAGACCCTGCCATATACCTCTTGTGTCTGAGCCGTTGAATTGAGATTCTACTTTGTCTCTATACTGACGCTTAGCTTGTTTGATTGCCTTGCGGAGGGAATAGTTACACTGTTTATATTCGGTCATGTTTCCGGTCACCTTGCCCTGATTACAAGCAGTGGTTCGGGCTTTCAGGTTCGACCCGAATGCTGCCATCAATCCACGGTTTCTGGTTTGGGAATGTTTTAATCGTTGCTATGGGAACGACATCTTCAACGCACGTTCTAATGAACTCGCTCACCGAATCAGCGTATTCGTCAATGTTGTTGTCTGACGCAATACGAAACATATCCCAGTCCACGTGATGGAAGCAGTCTTGGAGTGTGGAATCAGATTGGTCGGACCAGCGTTGAACAGACCTCAGCGTGGGAGCTTCTTGTTTTAGTTTCTGTCTGTAGGCAGGGATCAACAAAATGGAGTCGTGGTCAGCTTTTCCGAAAGGAGGGCGGGGGAGGGCCTTATATGCGTCGCGGAAGTTAGAATAGCAGTGATCCAATGTTTTTCCAGCCCTGGTTGCGCAATCGATATGCTTGTTGTCTTGTTTTCAGATTAGCCTTGTTAAAATACCCAGCTACAATGAATGCAGCCTCCGGATAAATGGATTCCAGTTTGCAAAGAGTCAAATAAAGTTCGTTCAGAGCCATCGATGTGTCTGCTTGGGGGGGAATATATACGGCTGTGATTATAATCGAAGAGAATTCCCTTGGAAGATAATGCGGTCGACATTTGATTGTGAGGAATTCTAAATCAGGTGAACAGAAGGACTTGAGTACCTGTATGTTGTTATGATCACACCACGTCACGTTAACCATGAAGCATACGCCCCCGCCCCTCTTATTACCAGAAAGATGTTTGTTTCTGTCGGCGCGATGCGTGGAGAAACCCGCTGGCTGCACCGATTCCGATAGCGTCTCTCCAGTGAGCCATGTTTCCGTGAAGCAAAGAACGTTACAGTCTCTGATTTCCTTCTGGAATTCTACCCTTGCTCGGATTTCATCAACCTTGTTGTCAATAGACTGAACATTGGCGAGAAGAATGCTAGGGAGTGGTGCACGATGTGCCCGTCTCCGGAGTCTGACCAGAAGACCGCTTCGTTTCCCCCTTTTACGAAGTCGTTTTTTTGGGTCGCGGGCTGGGATCCATTCCGTTGTCCTGGGTGAAAGGCAGTACACAGGATCCGCTTTGCGAAAGTCATATTCTTGGTCGTACTGATGGTGAGTTGACGCTGCTCTTATGTTCAGTAGTTCTTCTCGACTGTGTGTAATGAAACCTAAGATGACCTGGGGTACTAATGTAAGAAATAACACAAAAAACTGCATAGTTTCCTAGGAATGCGAAGCGAGGCGGCCATCTCTGTCAACGCCGGAAGTAGGGGAAACAGAGGGTTAAATACACAACAGGTAATAAATGGGATTGAAACCAGGTGTGTGGGAAGACAAGACAAAACCAATGGAAAATGAAAAATGGATCAAAGATGGCTAGAAGACTGGTGACGTCGACCGCCGAGCACCGCCCGAACAAGGAGAGGCAACGACTTCGGCAGAAGTCGTGACAGCGTGTGTTGCCCTTGTAATTATGGTGTGTGTTGCTCTTTTAATTATGGAGTGTGTTGCCCTTTTATGGCGTGTTGCCCTTGTAATTATGGAGTGTGTTGCTCTTCTAATTATGGTGTGTGTTGCCTTTGTAATTATGGAGTGTGTTGCTCTTTTAATTATGGAGTGTGTTGCTCTTTTAATTATGGAGTGTGTTGCCCTTTTATGGCGTGTTGCCCTTGTAATTATGGAGTGTGTTGCTCTTTTAATTATGGAGTGTGTTGCTCTTTTAATTATGGAGTGTGTTGCACTTTTAATTATGGAGTATGTTGCTCTTTTAATTATGGAGTGTGTTGCTCTTTTAATTATGGAGTGTGCGTATTAGTTGTGTATGACAGAGTGAGTCTCCAGATTGTGTGCAGAATAATGAGTGGCGTGAACTGATGATGCTTGTGTCTTTGTGTCTGGTTGTTCAGATAGGCAAAGGACACAAGAGCTTCTATCACTGTGTTTTCAGTTACCTACTCTATCTGGCTGCCCGGCTCTCCCTCTTTCTACTGTATCCCTCTCGTTCTCACACCCTTATGTGAACGTTGTGGGAATGGTGTGGGAACGTTGTGGGAACTTCATCATTTAAGCAGTGGGTCTCACGGTCCCTCTCTGCTGTAAAGAATAGGTTTGGAGTCTGGACATTACAAAACTATAGATTCCATTCACAACCGGGAACTCATTACAGCCCTTTCAACCACCACAGTAGATTAACACTGCAGAATAGTAGAATAGCAGTCTCACAGGCCTCCATCGGGACATAGCAGGGACATTGAAGCACAGCAACAAAGGCAGATTTTAATCATGGTTTCTGGGAGAATGTGTTTATATGTTAGGGTAAATACGAGTGTGGTCAGGCCAAGGGATTGTGTTCACAGTTTCACTCTGGCCGCTATAGGAAAAACAGGGACGCTGGAGTAAAAGCATGCAGTAAAAGCACACGCACGCACGCACGCACGCACGCACGCACGCACACACACCCACACTCTCTCTAAAGCATGCTGTAGGAAGCTCCATTGTTTGTTCTTCCATCCATAGCTCATGTGAAGGCTGTTGTGTAGACATCTCCTAAGTGCATAGGGTTTAGGGTTAGTGTCTTTGTGTGTGTAAATACATGTAAATACTTGTCCCTCTCTCAGCGAGCCCAGTCCGAGGGTGGTCCAGTCTGTTAAAGAGAGAGAGAGAGAGAGAGAGAGAGAGAACGACTAGATCACTAGGTTCTTGTTATGTGACCAACGACATGGACAGAGGACGGTTCACAATGATTGACATTACTCCATCATGCATACATTTGTTCCTTTGTCATTTTGTCAACCTTTCTTTTTTCGGTTGGTGTTTTTTTGTGTCATTTTAGTGGAAGTTAATGTCAAAAATATATCATTGATAATAGGATTTTCTTCTCTCAGCACCATAAGGAAAGACAATGTGTGGCTTGTTAGCAAGGGTTGTGCTATTCTAACTCTGTACTTCATGCAGTTCATTGGGCAGACACATGCTGTGCATATGTTGTGTCCTACCTAGACACATGTCCCATGCATCAGATACACTACATCAAACATTTACAAGATTACCAACTAAAGATGAGACTTACAATAACACTTTCCCTTCTTCTTTTAATGACAGATGCCAATGTTCAGAACATCCACCAGTCCCCAAATCACATCTCCAATGTTCAGAACAACCACCAGTCCCCAAATCACATCTCCAATGTTCAGAACAACCACCAGTCCCCAAATCACATCTCCAATGTTCAGAACAACCACCAGTCCCCAAATCACATCTCCAATGTCCAGAACAACCACCAGTCCCCAAATCACATCTCCAATGTTCAGAACAACCACCAGTCCCCAAATCACATCTCCAATGTTCAGAACAACCACCAGTCCCCAAATCACATCTCCAATCTTCAGAACAACCACCAGTCCCCAAATCACATCTCCAATGTTCAGAACAACCACCAGTCCCCAAATCACATCTCCAATCTTCAGAATAACCACCAGTCCCCAAATCACATCTCCAATGTTCAGAACAACCACCAGTCCCCAAATCACATCTCCAATCTTCAGAATAACCACCAGTCCCCAAATCACATCTCCAATCTTCAGAACAACCACCAGTCCCCAAATCACATCTCCAATCTTCAGAATAACCACCAGTCCCCAAATCACATCTCCAATGTTCAGAACAACCACCAGTCCCCAAATCACATCTCCAATCTTCAGAACAACCACCAGTCCCCAAATCACATCTCCAATGTTCAGAAGAAACACCAGTCCCCAAATCACATCTCCAATGTTCCGACAAGATACAAACTGTACACTCCCCAATCTGATGACTTGGTGGTGTGTGTACTGTAAGGGGATTTTGAATTACATAAATTACAGAAAATGTATAAAAATATAAATACAAAATACAAACAGAAAGAAAAACACAGTCATAAAAAACAAACACATGAATCAGTGATAAGGTCATTATGTGTATAAAATCATAAATCTCTGGGAGCTGCAACACAAATGAACTGGGGTTACTAATGCATCTGTAGAAGGGGGAGGAGGGGAGAAAGGACAGAGGGATGGAGGGAGGAGAGAAGGAGAGAACAGGCAGTGTTTTGGTGTAGAAGGAAGAGAAGGAGAAGGGAGGAGGGAGGAAGGGATGGAGGGAGGAGAGAAGGAGAGAACCGGCAGTGTTTTGGTGTAGAAGGAAGAGAAGGAGAAGGGAGGAGGGAGGAAGGGATGGAGGAAGGAGAGAAGGATAGAACAGGCAGTGTTTTGATGTAGAAGGAAGAGAAGGAGAAGGGAGGAGGGAGGAAGGGATGGAGGAAGAAGAGAAGGAGAGAACAGGCAGTGTTTTGGTGTAGAAGGAAGAGAAGGAGAAGGGAGGAGGGAGGAAGGGATGGAGGAAGGAGAGAAGGATATAACCGGCAGTGTTTTGATGTAGAAGGAAGAGAAGGAGAAGGGAGGAGGGAGGAAGGGATGGAGGGAGGAGAGAAGGAGAGAACAGGCAGTGTTTTGATGTAGAAGGAAGAGAATGAGAAGGGAGGAGGGAGGAAGGGATGGAGGAAGAAGAGAAGGAGAGAAGGAGAGAACCGGCAGTGTTTTGATGTAGAAGGAAGAGAAGGAGAAGGGAGGAGGGAGGAAGGGATGGAGGGAGGAGAGAAGGAGAGAACAGGCAGTGTTTTGATGTAGAAGGAAGAGAAGGAGAAGGGAGGGGGGAGGAAGGGATGGAGGGAGGAGAGAAGGTGAGAACAGGCAGTGTTTTGGTGTAGAAGGAAGAGAAGGAGAAGGGAGGAGGGAGGAAGGGATGGAGGGAGGAGAGAAGGAGAGAACAGGCAGCGTTTTGATGTAGAAGGAAGAGAAGGAGAAGGGAGGAGGGAGGAAGGGATGGAGGGAGGAGAGAAGGAGAGAAGGAGAGAACCGGCAGTGTTTTGATGTAGAAGGAAGAGAAGGAGAAGGGAGGAGGGAGGAAGGGATGGAGGGAGGAGAGAAGGAGAGAACAGGCAGTGTTTTGATGTAGAAGGAAGAGAAGGAGAAGGGAGGGGGGAGGAAGGGATGGAGGGAGGAGAGAAGGAGAGAACAGGCAGTGTTTTGGTGTAGAAGGAAGAGAAGGAGAAGGGAGGAGGGAGGAAGGGATGGAGGGAGGAGAGAAGGAGAGAACAGGCAGCGTTTTGATGTAGAAGGAAGAGAAGGAGAAGGGAGGAGGGAGGAAGGGATGGAGGGAGGAGAGAAGGAGAGAAGGAGAGAACCGGCAGTGTTTTGATGTAGAAGGAAGAGAAGGAGAAGGGAGGAGGGAGGAAGGGATGGAGGGAGAAGAGAAGGAGAGAACAGGCAGTGTTTTGATGTAGAAGGAAGAGAAGGAGAAGGGAGGAGGGAGGAAGGGATGGAGGGAGGAGAGAAGGAGAGAACAAGCAGTGTTTTGGTGTAGAAGGAAGAGAAGGAGAAGGGAGGAGGGAGGAAGGGATGGAGGGAGAAGAGAAGGAGAGAACAGGCAGTGTTTTGATGTAGAAGGAAGAGAAGGAGAAGGGAGGAGGGAGGAAGGGATGGAGGGAGGAGAGAAGGAGAGAACAGGCAGTGTTTTGGTGTTTAGCTGCTTGGAGAAACGTCTGCCAAGTGTTGTAATAAAACTAAAGATGATCCACTCTACTCTGTAGCAGCGTTTATCCCACTACTGTACACGTTCCCTTCAGAACATTGAGACAAGAGCGGTGGAGAGAGGGAATTAATATCAAGTTTGATCATCCAAAGTGCATTAAGAGGGGTTTTCTGTGTGTGTGTTTTAACAAGGTTTCTATGAGTGTGTTTGTTAAGAGGTTTAATGATTTATATAACTCACTGTGTTCATTTTCCAATAACATGCAATAGACCGAGCATTTGCTGATGAGATAGAGGAACAGTAATTGTTAGGAACGTTGGGAATAAATTAAAGAGGTAAATCCAATCTTATGAAAATCTGATGTTTTTCCGGATCTTTTCACTGGAAAAAATGGATTTCTGTCAGTGATTTGGCCTCAAAATAGCTTATTGTCTCTGAGGATTTCATTGACATGAGATGATGAGGATGAGGAGGTGTGTGTGTGTATGTATGTGTGTGTGTAAGTGTGTGTGCGTTCAACACAATCCTGTTCTTCATGGGGACTAACAGAATAGTGAGATCACAGTCCCGGCATACAGTAATTGTCATCTATTCATAAACTTAAATGTGACATATTTAACATTTAGGACTACAGTTCCTGTTTCCTTGTTATTAACTGGTATCTTGTACAGTATGTGTGGCTAGTTGTCACATCTTCATGGTGTGAACTGTTCCTCACACCATGAACTGTGAACTGTTCCTCACACTGTTCCTCACACCACTGTTCCTGCTTCTAGTGTAACCTATAAACACTGTCTAAGCTGTTACGTTGACATGCTTCCTGATGTCAGTCGTGAGTCCGTTGTCTCTACAGCTGTTAGTGTCATTGTGATTGTCCACTTTAAGGGATGGTATACCTTTATACTAAGGTTAACATATCTCCAAAGGGGTTTAACCTCCCTAGGTTACGTGGGACGGTAGCGTCCCACCTGGCCAACTACCGGTGAAATTGCAGAGCGCCAAATTCAGAATACAGTATTATAAATATTTAACTTTCATAAAATCACAAGTGCATTACATGAAAGTAAAGCTTAACGTCCTGTTAATCCAGCCAAGGTGTCAGATTTCAAAAAGGCTTTATGGCAAAAGCAAACCATGCGATTATCTGAGGACAGCGCCCCGCATACAAATGCATGTCAAATCATTTTCAACCAGGCAGTTGCGACACGAAATTCAGAAATAGCGATATAATAAATGCCTTACCTTTGAAGATCTTCTTCTGTTGGCACTCCAAAAGGTCTCAGTGACAGTGGGGCAAAAAAGTATTTAGTCAGCCACCAATTGTGCAAGTTCTCCCACTTAAAAAGATGTGAGAGGCCTGTAATTTTCATCATAGGTACACTTCAACTATGACAGACAAAATGAAAAAAAAATCCAGAAAATTACATTGTAGGATTTTTAACTTTTTCTCAAGACTGTTGATATCTAGTGGAAGCCCTATGAACTGCTATCAGGAGGATTTCGCCTTATAATAAAAGTACCAGCCATTGAAATCATTGTTATGCTGAATTTCTTTCTTTTTGGGATGTTTTTTTGTCCTTGGGGTTTCGCCTGCCATTTCAGTTCTGTTATACTCACAGACATTATTTTTAATAGTTTTAGAAACTTTAGAGTGTTTTCTATCCAAATCTACCAATTATATGCATATCAGCTTCTGGGCCTGAGTAGCAGGCAGTTTACTTTGGGCATGCTTTTCATCCGGTCATCAAAATACCTCCCCCTAGCCCAAAGAGGCTTCAACATTGTGGGTCTAATAGTGTATGTTTCTCTCTGTGTGTTTGTGTTGTGTAGGGGTCAGTGGAGCCAAGTCTTCTCTCACCCTGGACTAAAGTGACCCCGGCTTCAGAACTGAACCATACAGCATCACCACTCACTGACTGGTAAGGATAGTTCATAATAGAAGATATGCTATTTAGCAGACACTTCTATGCACAGTCATGCATGCGTAGAGTTAAAATACGGGTGGGCTCAGGAATTGTACCCACTATCCTGGCATCACATGTGCTATGCTCTGTCAACGGAGCTACAGATGATTGTTAACTTATTGTCTTCTCCTCACGTTGCTCTTAGACATACGTTCCATACGTTTTGACTCTAGAGGCTCTAGAGTTTCTTTGTTCCTTTTGTAACATTTTTAGGGATACCTTAAGGGCTCTTAAATTCAAAATCAAATAGCTAAATGATTCGTGGTACAGTATGACCATTTTTAAACAATTCCATATATCTTAGTAGAATCCCCCCTCCCCCGGCTTAGACAGGGCTTAGACTAGAGAGTTGATGATGTGACCCACCTTACACTAACAGTACATTATAACTAATGATGATACCCACCTTACACTAACAGTATATTGTAACTAATGATGATACCCACCTTACACTAACAGTACATTATAACTAATGATGATACCCACCTTACACTAACAGTATATTATAACTAATGATGATACCCACCTTACACTAACAGTACATTATAACTAATGATGATACCCACCTTACACTAACAGTACATTATAACTAATGATGTGACCCACCTTACACTAACAGTACATTATAACTAATGATGATACCCACCTTACACTAACAGTACATTATAACTAATGATGATACCCACCTTACACTAACAGTATATTATAACTAATGATGTGACCCACCTTACACTAACACTACATTATAACTAATGATGATACCCACCTTACACTAACACTACATTATAACTAATGATGATACCCACCTTACACTAACACTACATTATAACTAATGATGATACCCACCTTACACTAACAGTACATTATAACTAATGATGATACCCACCTTACACTAACAGTACATTATAACTAATGATGTGACCCACCTTACACTAACAGTATATTATAACTAATGATATTAATGATGTGACCCACCTTACACTAGAACTACATTATAACTAATGATGTGACCCACCTTACACTAACAGTACATTATAACTAATGATGATACCCACCTTACACTAACACTACATTATAACTAATGATGATACCCACCTTACACTAACACTACATTATAACTAATGATGATACCCACCTTACACTAACAGTACATTATAACTAATGATGATACCCACCTTACACTAACACTACATTATAACTAATGATGTGACCCACCTTACACTAACAGTACATTATAACTAATGATGATACCCATCTTACACTAACAGTACATTATAACTAATGATATTAATGATGTGACCCACCTTACACTAACAGTACATTATAACTAATGATGATACCCACCTTACACTAACAGTACATTATAACTAATGATATTAATGATGTGACCCACTTTACACTAACACTACATTATAACTAATGATGTGACCCACCTTACACTAACAGTACATTATAACTAATGATGATACCCACCTTACACTAACAGTACATTATAACTAATGATGATACCCACCTTACACTAACAGTACATTATAACTAATGATGATACCCACCTTACACTAACAGTACATTATAACTAATGATGATACCCACCTTACACTAACAGTACATTATAACTAATGATGATACCCACCTTACACTAACAGTACATT
>NC_068453.1:13499757-13524757 GCF_023373465.1 Oncorhynchus keta
GTGTGTGACTCCATCGTGTCACTGCAGTGCTATGTTCACAGCTTGTGGTCATGTCCCAGGCCTGATTATGAGATTGGTTTGGCAGCGGTCACCATTCTGTTACACTGACCCGGACACTGCCCACTGTGCGTGTGTGTGTGAAGAGGAGGGGGCCTCTACACGCTGTGTGTGTGTGTCTGAACCCCCTCTCAGCATGGTTAGCTGCTCTTTTACATCAGTCCCCATCCATCCCCACTTTGCCACAGAGCCTGTATAGATCTGATGAGAGACAACCTGCTGTTTAAACAAAGAACGGGTTAAATGAATCATCATCAAACATGAACTATAAACACCTTTTATTCTCCTAAAGATACTGCACATGTATTGAATCTATTGTCTAACGATCATGGAAAAGCAACCACTTTTGAGGACATTTTCACCCTGTAAAACATCGAAGTCCAACCTCTAGGCATTCTCATTGTAATGTCCTCCAAACATCAGTATTTCATATGCTGTGTCTCTGATCCAGACAGCATATCAGTCTGTCCCTTGTGCCTGTCTGTTTCGTCCCTGTCCCTGTCCCTGTCCTCGTCCTTCTATAGTGACCATGGTATAGAGCTCTGTAATTGGCCACTAGCTTGCCTGTGACTGGCTGTGATCAGTGGAATGATGGGAACGTATCGGTGCTTGGAGAGAGCAGCTATTAAAACATTACAACAGCCATTACTGCCGCCTGTCTGGACTAACGAACATATGCTTCCTCTACCAACGCCTAAACTCTTATTTATGGATTTAATTTAATGTGCAGGAAGAAATTTCAATTAAATTTGGTCTTCTGCTGCCTCCGGAGAGTGGCAGAGTATAATAACATGGTAATTTTTTATACATCTTTATGAGGAATGAGAAAATTAATTATTTGTGACAAGCTGTAATGATTGGGACTTGGAACAGTTGTAGCTGAACAGTTTGAGGCTTGTTTTTTCTGGCACTGAGCTGAAAGAGAAAGAGGTGAAGCTTGCACAGGAGCACACACGCACAGACACGCACACACACACACCAACACACATAGATAAAGGCGTGCACGCTCACACTGAAACAATTCTGGGATGTTTTCATTCATGTTCTGTAGAGTTAGGCGGTTACTTTTGTGCTTTCAAAGCACTGTTCCTACGTCTTTTCCAGAATGGTCAGATAGTGAAGATTTAGAAAGGGATAACAGTAGGGGGAGGCAGAGCAGAGGAGACAGTGGGAGAGGAGAGTGGGGAGGGGGGAGTCTCCTGTAGGGAAAGTCGGGAGTCTTGTCTTGTAAATGAGTCATGCAGGCAGGGGATCCTGTTCCCCTGTCTGATGTCATCACCGTGTTTGATGTCATTAGAGTGCGTGTACTAGAGTGTACCGTAAAGGAACAGCAGGTCCTCCACGTCAAGGTCACCACACATTATTATTCACAAGGTACAGCCTTCCCGAACAGGACCCATCACTTTAATAATGATCACACAACCCCCCTCGCTCCCACCCCTCTCTCTCCCTTTCTCTCTCTCTCTCTCTCTCTCTCTCTCTCTCTCTCTCTCTCTCTCTCTCTCTCTCTCTCTCTCTCTCTCACACACACACACACACACCCCTGTTTGAGATCCATCTATTTAAACCAGTTTGAGGGAAATGTTTGATATTATGCAGTTCATATATCCAGTAGAGGTTGATACTATAGTTGTGTTTCAGAACAATATCAGTCTCCATATTGTCAGGGACATTCTGTGGCACACTAAATACACTTGACTGGACAGTCTCTGTGAGTGTAGGGGTGGACGAGCCATGTGTGTTTGTGCGGCCAACTGAAAGTGGGCATTAGTGTCCTCCGAATGTGTCACCAGGTTAGAAGAGGGCCACCTGTGTGTGTGTGTGTGTGTGTGTGTTTCGTGTGTGAATGTGTGTGTGTGTATAAATGTATGTGTGCACAGTGTGTGCATGTGTGTGTGTCTGTTCACAGAAGCCATTACATGTTATTTATTTATCCTGTTCCATTTTGTCATGTGCTGTTAAATGATTAATCCACTGTCCCCCCTGATGGGAACCCCCTCCCCCCCCGGGGACAGACAACAGCAGGCCCCACCCTCCCTCTGCATTACACATGACTGGACAGGGACGGACCACAGGTGTCGCCAAGCGAAGAGCCCGCTCTGTCTGCCTAACAATAGCTAATCTTCCATGCTGTGTGTGTCTTTGTGTGTGTGTGTGTATGTCTGTGTGTTCGCTTGGAAAACGAGAAAAAAGTGGCAATATTATTGCTGTTTGTCACTCTTGAGCCAACATAGCAACAACATAGCCAGAAACACTTACTCAAAATATTAAAATCAGTCCAAGATAAATCAAGAAATCTATTATTAATTTGGAAGTTTTTCCTGAGTTCTTAGATGCGCAATTTTACATCTAGGTAAGATGTTTTGTGCAGTATTTCTCAAGAGAAAATTAGTCGTCTCTTGTTGAATGACAACGAACACTTCATTGAAGAATCCCGTCCATAGTTCCCACTCCTAATACAGAGGAGTACTGTTGACCAATCATCGACGAAGGGGCCTACACTTCAGCTACCGAACTTTTAATTGCCTCAAGAAATGTTGTCCAGAACAGCCGGAAAGAAATTCCTGCTGAACAGCAAAATTAACAAAAACATCACAACACTTCGTCATAATATATACGCAAACTGTTTCGACTGGGAAGCATGCGACAGGCTTAGCGGTCCCTCTTGCTCTGTATATTTGAACCGGAGGTCACTTTCTCTCCCAGAGTTCCCTGCTAATGAAGCCCCACCTTCATGCAAATGATCATACTGTTAACCCCAATCAGAGGGGTCGCTGAGTCTGCATCAATCCCCATCTCCCTGAGTGCTACAAGGGGTTAGGGCTACAAGGTTCCACCGTCACAGACACACAGGTAATTAACGTGACTTAGACAGTGAGAGACTGCGAGCCACTGGGGTGTGTGTGTTACAAATGGGATTCAACCTAGTGTCAAGGTACTATTACGACTGAGTACACAGGTTATCACCCAAGGGTACACTCACTTTAGTCTCAATTAGCCATTACTGTTGTCTTGTCTGAACATGACAGAAGGTGTTCCTTGTGGATCACAATGATCTGGCTCTGAAGGTTAGCTGTTCCTAGCATGTTATTTAATAATAAATGCCATTTAACAGATGCTTTTATCCAAATTGACTTACAGTCATGCGTGCATACGATTTATGTACAGGTGGTCCTAGGAATCGAACCATCTACCCTGGCATTACAAGCATCATGCTCTACCAACTGAGCTACAGAGGACCGTCTTGGCTTCATGTTTATTTTGTCTGTCTGTGACTGACTGAAGGTGTTAGTTCTCGGTTTAGTGTCTCTAAGCTCGGTGTTATTTCCTGTTGTCCTGTAAGGGTCTAGTCTGTTTGACTTGGATGACTGTGAATGGTTGGAGGTTGGTGCTGAACCGATGACCCTGAAACTACAGTTCCTAACAGTGGTCCAGTGTTAGTGATGCTCTGAGACAAACACAGGAAATGTTGAATGATGTGCAGCCCACATGTTTGAGATGTCACAGAGGCTTGAGGTAGAAGTTGCTGTTAACCACATATCTACGATCAGTTTACCCTCACCCCCAATCCTAACCTTAACCAAGAGGTGGATGGATAAAGATCTTGGACCAGTGGTAATAGGAGAGACTATCTACATCATGATGAAGGTTACAGATTCACAGGTGAATGTTTTTGGTGTGTCACTGAGATGTCAGTCGCTCCATTGGTATTCACTGTCTATCTCCCGATCCCTCTTCTTTAATGTATTCTCAGACATATCTTCTGCTCTGCTGTGTGCACATGCATGTGTCTGTATGTGCATGCATGTACTTTTGTGTATGCATGCGTGCATGCGTGTGAGTGTGTGTGTGTGTGTATAGCCTGCTTCCAAGACAGAAGACGACGGGGTTACAACATTTACATTTACATTTAAGTCATTTAGCAGACGCTCTTATCCAGAGCGACTGACAAATTGGTGCATTCACCTTATGACATCCAGTGGAACAGCCACTTTACAATAGTGCATCTAAATCTTTTAGGGGGGTGAGAAGGATTACTTATCCTATCCTAGGTATTCCTTAAAGAGGTGGGGTTTCAGGTGTCTCCGGAAGGTGGTGATTGACTCCGCTGTCCTGGCGTCGTGAGGGAGTTTGTTCCACCATTGGGGGGCCAGAGCAGCGAACAGATTTGACTGGGCTGAGCGGGAACTGTACTTCCTCAGTGGTAGGGAGGCGAACAGGCCAGAGGTGGATGAACGCAGTGCCCTTGTTTGGGTGTAGGGCCTGATCAGAGCCTGGAGGTACTGAGGTGCCGTTCCCCTCACAGCTCCGTAGGCAAGCACCATGGTCTTGTAGCGGATGCGAGCTTCAACTGGAAGCCAGTGGAGAGAGCGGAGGAGCGGGGTGACGTGAGAGAACTTGGGAAGGTTGAACACCAGACGGGCTGCGGCGTTCTGGATGAGTTGTAGGGGTTTAATGGCACAGGCAGGGAGCCCAGCCAACAGCGAGTTGCAGTAATCCAGACGGGAGATGACAAGTGCCTGGATTAGGACCTGCGCCGCTTCCTGTGTGAGGCAGGGTCGTACTCTGCGGATGTTGTAGAGCATGAACCTACAGGAACGGGCCACCGCCTTGATGTTAGTTGAGAACGACAGGGTGTTGTCCAGGATCACGCCAAGGTTCTTAGCGCTCTGGGAGGAGGACACAATGGAGTTGTCAACCGTGATGGCGAGATCATGGAACGGGCAGTCCTTCCCCGGGAGGAAGAGCAGCTCCGTCTTGCCGAGGTTCAGCTTGAGGTGGTGATCCGTCATCCACACTGATATGTCTGCCAGACATGCAGAGATGCGATTCGCCACCTGGTCATCAGAAGGGGGAAAGGAGAAGATGAATTGTGTGTCGTCTGCATAGCAATGATAGGAGAGACCATGTGAGGTTATGACAGAGCCAAGTGACTTGGTGTATAGCGAGAATAGGAGAGGGCCAAGTGAAGAGTACTTGTTCCTTAGAACACCCTGGTATCCATTCCAGAGGACACACACACACACCATGTATCCCAAATGGCCCCCTTTTCCTACATAGTGCACTACTTTTGACCAAGGCCCTATGGGTCCTGGTTTAAAGTAGTGCACTATATAGGGAATAGGTTGCCATTTGGGATGTAGACATACTGATCACTGATCAAGTATTCATATCATTAGCCCTCAGGCCATAGGGGAGTATCCTAGTTAGAGGACTATTGAAAGACTACCATAAGAGAACTGTCATTGGGTTGACTGGCATAAACCAATCAGCATTTCCCATGATCTTCTATTCAATTACCGTAGTTACTTTCTGAATTCAATCTATTCTCAATGAAAAACAACACAATTATTGATTTGACTAGAGAGTACGTCAATGTTCGTCTTGTCTTGTACTTTAGTTGTTTAAGGCTATTCAACTGGTGGCCTGCGGGCCAGATCTGGGCCATTTATCAGTTTAGAATGGCCCTTAGATCCCCGTAGACATCTGATGTTTAGTGCCAAAAGGAGCCCTCGTGCAATATTCTCCAATGGGAGAATCTGTTTTCGTGTAGTCCTGTCCATTAAATGCGGTCAATCAATATCACCCGACATACCAGTTCAAGCCAATCAGAAATTCTAACAGGGGTACAGGGTCAGGGTCCGATCATCATCTAGCCTGCAACGTCGCTTCGTAGTCTGATGAGCAGCACAATCTACTTTTACATAACGCCGTTCGGTGGCTAAGCAACGGTAATAAAGCGATTGAGAGAGCAGCCTATGTGCGTTTAGGGAGGAGACGGTTGCTTATCTCCGTGATTGCCGTCACAAGAAAGTAAACACATGACTAGTGGAGATGCTTGATGAGGAGTTCCTATCAAGCAATTGAATGGATTTAATTTTGGACTACTTCTTTTCAAAATAAATGTTTTATTTTTGTCCTCTGATTTGAGCCCAAACAAAACGCCTAATTTCCCTTCACTGCGCAACTTTATTCAGTCATCATTAGTACAGATTACTCCCGTGATGTCGGAGTTTTTAGATAAACCGAAAGCTTTGCAATGAGATTTGATGAGTTTAAGTCCCCACAGATGTGGTGCAGTTTGTTACAGGGAGCTGTTCTCTACTGATGCGGGTGAGAGAGACTTCTGCACAAAAGCTAGTCAACTAAGATATGCCATTCATAAAAGGTTTCTATGTGTAAAAAACAACAGCAAAGGCCTCCCGGGTGGTGCAGTGGTCGAGGGCACTGCATCGCAGCACTAGCTGTGCCACCCGAGACTCTGGGTTCGCGCCCAGGCTCTGTCGCAGCCGGCCGCGACCGGGAGGTCTGTGGGGCGATGCACAATTGTCCGTGTTAGGGAGGGTTTGGCTGCTGGGGTTATCCTTGTCTCATCGCGCACTAGCGACTCCTGTGTCGGGCTGGGTGCAGTGCAAGCTAACCAGGTCGCCAGGTGCACGGTGTTTCCACCGACACATTGGTGCGGCTGGCTTCCGGGTTGGATGCGCGCTGTGTTAAGAAGCACTAAATGAGGCAAATCTTAAAGCACTTATAATGTACTTTCAGCAAATGTTATTTTAATAAAAGTGCCTTATAAGATTATAATTGTGTTTGTGCAATGTTTTTTATACCGGTCTTAGGAGTAATACCATGTAGAAAATAACAAATCTGGCCTCCGTAAGAATATAGTTGAATAGCCCTGGTTGAACAACAACAAGTACCTCATGTGAACTCACAATAACTTCCTGAACTATTCACATGGTAGGTCGTCAGTGCTTTCCCCTGAAGAGGCTCTGTTCTCGCTCCCTCTTTCTCCCTCTCTTTCCACTTTGTCTCTTCCTCTCCTCGCTCTCTTTACTCGCTCTCTCTGCTATTTCTCTCTTTCTCTCTGTTTCTCTTTTACTCTCTCCTGGGGTTTCTTGGTGGGTCTGGAGAAGGTAAGAGAGAGACAGGGAGAGAGAGAGAAAGAAATACAACCCCATCTCTAAAATGAACACTGTGGACAGCCAGCCATCCGGGGCTCCATTGTTCCCCTGTGTGATGTGGAGAAGAAAGGCAGATGGAGAGAAAGAAAGAAGAGAGGGAGAGAGAAGAAAGAGTTGTTTGATAGTGCTGTGGAGTCTGTGTGAATGAACAGTGAAGGGCACCCATTGTCTTCCAGCGACCTCCATTTGGTACTGTATGGTCCCTTTTACTGCACTGTCTACTGCCACAATACCTCCTTTCTGCTCCTCCTCTCTCTTAAAGAAAAAAGGGATTAGTAAAACAGAGGAATTGCGTGTCCAGATTCCCAACTATCAGCCACAACGCACACAAAAGAGGGCAGAGATTTTCTCTCTCCTCTCCTCTCCTCTCCTCTCCTCTCCTCTCCTCTCCTCTCCTCTCCTCTCCTCTCCTCTCCTCTCCTCTCCTCTCCCTCTCCTCTCCTCTCCTCTCCTCTCCTCTCACCTCTCCTCTCCTCTCCTCTCCTCTCCTCTCCCTCTCCTCTCCTCTCCTCTCCTCTCCTCTCCTCTCCTCTCCTCTCCTCTCCTCTCCCCTCCCTCTCCCTCCTCTCCTCTCCTCTCCTCTCCTCTCCTCTCCTCTCCCTCTCCTCTCCTCCTCCTCCCTTCTTCTCCTCTCCTCTCCCCTCTTCTCCTCTCCTCTTCTCTCCTCTCCGCTCCTCTCGTCTCCCCTCTTCTACCCTCCTCCTCCTCCTCCTCCTCCCCTCCTCCTCCTCCTCCTCCTCCTCCTCCTCCCCTTCTATTTCTCTCTCTCTCTCTCTCTCTCTCTCTCTCTCTCTCTCTCTCTCTCTCTCTCTCTCTCTCTCTCTCTCTCTCTCTCTCTCTCTCTCTCTCTCTCTCTCTCTCTCTCTCTCTAGTTAGCTGAGGTAAATGTGATTGTGGTAATGTTTTTAACTACCAGAGGAATGCAGGGTATTTTAGGCCGGGGAATGACGGACAAGAGCAGCTGCATTTCCTGTTTATCCAGCTCATGTCTGAGATACTGGAGAGGAACAGGGGATGCATTCATCCCTCCTTCTCTCTACCTCCACTGACCTCCTCCTCCGGGCCTCCTCTCATTCTTCTCCCCCTCTATCTCTCTATCACACTCTTTCTGACTCTCTCAATTTCTTTCTCTGACTTGCTCCACTCTTTCCCTTCCAATTCTACCTTGCTATTCACTCACTCACTCCCTGTCGTTTGCTCTCTTGCTCTTCCTCTCCCACACAACAGTATCTATCAGACAACTGTCCTGTTATCTGAGGCTGTATAATACCAGTCAAGACGTAGATGCATACGGAGGAGTTGCACTCGTTTGTTTGTCCTCCTCCTCTCTCTATCTCTCCCAGCCCACTTTCAAGCCCTGTGCCCTTGATAGATGGCATACAGACAGACAGACAGACAGACAGACAGACAGACAGACAGACAGACAGACAGACAGACAGACAGACAGACAGACAGACAGACAGACAGACAGACAGAGGCTGGAACAAATTAAAAGACTTGTGTCCTGTCCTGTCCTGTCACTATTGTACTGATTCATTGTTTGAGTACAGACTGACTGAATCAACGTTACACAACTCTCCAACCCAAGGCTCTTTTCGTCAATCTGGCTTTGGAAGATAGCTAGTCCTTATACAGTAGAACTGACTATCTGCCTCACATTGACTGACTGTCTATTTTAATCCTTGTCTAGCATTGGCAGTGGCCATCTAGTCAGACCCAATAATTAGTTCTTTACAAAATGTCTGAATGTCACTGAGAAGTCAGTTATTGGATATGGTGTTTTTAAAGGAAATGTATAATACCAAATTGTTCAAAGTTTGAAAGTGGAGAAGTTCTCAAAGTTCAGGAATCAAGGTCGCCCTTCTTAATCCGAAACAATTTTGTATCGTACACATTCAATGTTTAAAATAGCCACACAATATATTAAATATGCAGTAAGTACATTCTAATTCCATCTCTTCAAAATAATATGTTTCAAAGTTTGAATGTTCCATTCTTGCGCACATTATTTTATATGCATACTGAATATAAAGTAGATACATTCCAAATCCATCTCTTAACATGTTTTAAAGTTTAAACAGTATTCAAAACCCAACCCTACTTCAGAAGTGTCACTACAAAACAAACACTCCCTCCCTTTCAGTGAAGCGTAAATATGACCCTTGACCTTGTCCTGCATCTCATTGCTTCTGTGTTACTGTGTCTCTCCTTCAAGTCCGGCCCCTCTCAAAGGCGCTTTGAAGTAATGAAGATTGAAGATTAAACAACAGAAACAATTATATTTTTCAGTGAATTAAACCTCCATCAATCTCACTTAATCACTCTCTAATATCTCCTCAGACACTGAAATGGAAGCATAATGCTGTTGAAGGTTAATGGGCTTTATGCTTGAACTTCTCCTTGGGAGGAGAAAGGAGTCAGGTTTTTAGGCATGTTCGTAATAACAACGGTTACCAAAACTACAGCTTGTAGATATGACCATGCATCATTGACAAAAATATCTCTCTTTCTCTCCACCCCCCACCCATCCCCTATCTCATTCCCAAACCTTCTCCTTCAATTGAGCAAGTAAAAGCCCAGTCCTCCCACATGCTGTTTAGGGGGGAGAGTTGAGTCCGACAGTTCCTCTCTTCCTCTCTCTGTAGTGTCGCCCACAGGTGGTTCGTCCTCTCCTTCAGCACAGCTGTCCTCCGATTGTCTCAGCACAGCGCTGTGTGTGTGTGTCCATGCGTTTGTGTGCGTGTGTGCATACGTTTGTGTGAGTGTGTCTGTGTGTGTTGTGCGGTGTATGTGTGTCAGCCCTGCATGTGTGTGTGATTGACAGTGTGTGTGTGTGTGTGTATGTGTGTGTGTATAACAAAACCTCAGCAGATGGATTGCTGTTTATAGCCAGTAAATAAAGGACCTGCCTGGTAAACATAAGAACAGAAGAGAAGAGAAGAGACGAGGAGAGGAGAGAAGAGAAGAGAAGAGAAGAGAAGAGAAGAGAAGAGAAGAGAAGAGAAGAGAAGAGAAGAGGAGAAGAGAAGAGAAGAGAAGAGAAGAGAAGAGAATAGAGGAGAGGAGAGGAGAGGAGAGGAGAGGAGAGAAGAGAAGAGAAGAGAAGAGAAGAGAAGAGGAGAGGAGAGGAGAGGAGAGGAGAGGAGAGGAGAGAAGAGAAGAGAAGAGAAGAGAAGAGAAGAGGAGAGAAGAGAAGAGACGAGGAGAGGAGAAGAGAAGAGAAGAGAAGAGAAGAGAGGAGAAGAGAAGAGAAGAGAAGAGAAGAGAAGAGGAGAGGAGAGGAGAGGAGAGAAGAGAAGAGAAGAGAAGAGAAGAGGAGAGGAGAGGAGAGGAGAGGAGAGGAGAGGAGAGGAGAGGAGAGGAGAGGAGAGAATAGAAGAGAGAACGGAAGATTGCACAGGTTGTGTGATTTATAGTTGAACCCTTAGGGATGCAGGAAGCCCGGTCAGCCCAGTGCAGTCTCAGATGAGTGACTATTTCCTAGCGTGTCAAAGGGTCAGAGGTCATGGCTGGTCACAGAGGTGGACTGGGTTGAACAGAGACCCAGGTCTCCAATCTCTGATCGATATTACAGGCCAGGTTGTATATCTCCATTTGACACTCAGATGTACACGCACGCACGCACGCACACACACACTCACAAACATGCACATGCACACACACAAATCAAAATCAAATCAAAGTTTATTGGTCGCTTACACAGTTTCGCCGATGTTCTAGCGGGTGCAGTGAAATGCTTATGTTACTATCTTCTAACAATGCAGGAAAATGTCAAGGAAGTACACAAAAAAATATAATAATAAAATACAAAAATGGACTCTGCTTACGCCAAAACCTGACTCTGCCATCAGCATGACGCAACAGGAACGCAACAGGAACCAGGAAGATCTTTCCACTCAATCTTCCAGTGTTGGTGATCCCGTAGTCACTGTAGCCGTTTCTTCTTGTTATTAGCCGATAGGAGTGGAACCCGGTGTGGTCGTCTACTGCGCCAGTATTTGCCTGTTTGTGGCCCGCATGTTAGCTTGCCATTCTCTTTCGACCTTGCCATTCTTCTTCGACCTGCCATTCTCCTTCAACCTCACCTCTTAAGTTTTTTGGTTATAAATGACCAATCAACTTCAATGAACGATGGAGATTAATTGGGTTTTCTGGCCATGATATCATTTGTGACCCACCGCCTAGATTCGGTCCTGTTTAGCAATTTGAAATTGTGTTTTTTTTACATTGGATAAAAGTAGAGACTCTGAGCTAGAAAATTGTATATCATACACTGCAGTTGAGGAACAATTCTGCTTTGAAAGTTGATAAACTGACTTTTGAGAAAATGGCCCGCGAATATTTTGTCTACACCCTCTTAGCCCTACGTATCTCTTTAAGGATTCACAGCGTAGTAAACAACCAAATATTTCAAGACGAAAAGTGGTGAAAGTAGTAGCAACAACACTTTATCTAGTCCTTGGCCTATATCCTAATCTGACTTTGGTGCAGGTGTCACATTCGTTGAAAGATGGATTGGACCAAGGTGCAGCATTGTAGGCGTACATTTTTATTTTATTTAAATGACACCGAAAACACAACAAAATACAAAAACGAACATAAAGCTGCATGCAGTGCAGACATCAACTACACACAAACAAGATCCCACAATCTAAGGTGGGAAAAAAGGCTGCCTAAGTATGATCCCCAATCTTAGACAACGAAAAACAGCTGCCTCTGATTGGGAACCATACTAGGCCAACAAAGAAACAGAAACATAGATTTGCCCACCCAAGTCACACCCTTACCTAACCAAATAGAGAATAAACAAGGCTCTCTAAGGTCAGGGCGTGACAGCAGGTCATGTTGTTCTTCACATTGCCGTCTCTGGTAAACACACCCTATATCAAATCAAATCTAAGTTTATTTGTCACATGCACATGATACAGAAGGTGTCCAGTGAAATGGTTACTTGCATATGGAAGTATTTTGTTTAGTCATGTAGCTAGCCAGTTAGCTAGCTAAACAATAATAATAATAATCCATAATCCCAACTCAAATGCCACATTCAAAACAACTGGAAACTCGGAAATCTCAGACTTCTGAGCATTCAAAACAACTGGGAACTCTGAAAGAAAACGAACTCCGGCTGGATTTTGTTTTATTTGAATGGTCATCCAACTTGGAATTCCAACTCGGGATCTCAGGCCTCTTTCTAGAGCTCCGACTTTCCGACCTGAAGATCACTGACCTCTTGATTTGACCTCGTATTTTTAAGAGTGAACGTGGCAATACTACCATGCATTAATCTGCAGGTAGCTAAAGCTAACCAACTAGGTGCAATGTTTAGCTTGCTAGCTAACATTAGGCTATAACTAGCAATTCAAGTGGATTTCTGAGATACTAATAATATTACTACACATATCATACACGTAACATTAGCTAGTAAGCCAGCCAGCTAACGTTAGCTAGCTAGCTAACAGACCACTTTATGTTGCAATGAAAACGACTGTCTGACAAATTTAGAAACTTATAATACTTATAATATCTTACTCGTATACATGGATGGATGAACACTTTTCCCTCTCTGTTATGGATGCTATGGTTGCCCTTAGCTTGAAGAGACACGGGTTTTATCCAACAGCCTTCTTTCTGTGTTCTCTTTTTGGACTCTTCGCATTTGGCAACCATTTCTCTGATTCCACTTCTTCTGTGACAATGAGACCATTTCTTCCCCGCCATTGTCATCGGAAGACTCTACAATGTCTGGTTCAATTAAGAGGTTTTCACCTAAATCAGGGATTTTCTCCCTGTTTGATTCATTTTCAGAGTCAAAGAGAGTCAACAGGGCACGATCATCCTCCAGAAAGTAATCCATTACAAATGTTTCCCACTGAGCTTTGTGTATAGCGCTATTTACTTCAGGGCATCAATGTTGAAAGCAGTAGAAAACTTTTTTAGGTCTTCATGATATCTTTTTTTTAAACACGTTAGACAGGATTATCCACACATACTGAGCAACTCATGTCGTAGATAGAGTCACCAATCTGAATTTATCTCTCGGCATGTCCAGTCCACCCATTATCTCAGCATTTATGGCTAGTGGGAAGGTTCATGTATTTTTTCCATGGCTAAACCAACTAAGCTCGTAATTTAACAATTGTATTCGTATTTACAGATGGCATACAAGTTTGTTATTAATTAAGGCACATGATCCTGGTCCTTCTGTAGCACAGTTGGTAGAGCATGGCGCTTGTAACGCCAGGGTAGTGGGTTCAATTCCTGGGACCACCCATACGTAGAATGTATGCACACATGACTGTAAGTCACTTTGGATAAAAGCGTCTGCTAAATGGCATATATATGACAGTTCAGATGTTCCAGAAGGAATTTATTCAACAACAACAAAAAAATGGATTCACAAATCGAATGGCTCTCCTGTGAGGTAGTGACATGGACATACGTCTAGTTTCTGGAAACGTGTCACATTTAAGCTACCCAAAGTCTTTTTCCACCATCTTTTATGTCACTTATCTTGGTTTGGTAATGTGGTTTCTTCTTCTTTTTGTTAAGTTTAGTCACAGAATTTCGACATATACAGTATGTCAACCAATCAGATGAGCAGCCTGACTTGTTTGCCGCCTCTTTTGCGTCCTTTATTTGAACTATAAAGTTTTTCAATTAATCATCAATCCAGAGGACTCCAATAGTTAATTTCTTGTCAATTCTTGCCAACAATTATTATAAATAATTGTACAAATTCTTCCAGTGCTGCATCTGGATTCACTTCCTCGCGCACCATCAGACCATCATACATTAGGCCCAACCTTTGGCACATTGGCTTTCCTTGTTATTGACGCAATGTTATTTATGGTCACTACAGCCAATGGGAACTGATATTTCTTTGGAGCCAAGCTCTGCAGCAATAGTGAAGATGCAATTGGACGTCACAGATCCAACTCGGTATCCACTCCAGTTGGTGGAGTGATATCCTGGGTCATATTACAGGCATTAGTCACAGTGAGACGTTTCCTCTTCAGAGAACGGCTAGTTGCTAACCAGTCAATGTTCAGGTCACCCAGAAAATAGACCTCTCTGTTAACATCACACACGTTATCAAGCATTTGCACACATATTATCCATATACAGAATGTTAGCATTTGGTGGGCTATAGCAGCACCCCAAAAGCAGAGGCTTTAGATGAGGAAGGTGAACGTGCAACCACATCACTTGACATAAGATCCTCTCTATTATGTTTTATAGGAATATGACTCTGAGCATATACCGCAACACCTCCGCCATAGGCATTGATGTCTTTTCTGTAGATGTTATATCCTTGTATTGCTACTGCTATCGTCAGAGATGGCCAGTATATGAATGTTATCCAATGTTTCAAAGTTATTGATTTCATGAACCTTTACATACACTGAGTGTACAAAACATTAAGGACACCTGCTCTTTCCATGACATAGACTGACCAGGTGAATCCAGGTGAAAGCTAGGATCCCTTATTGATGTCACTTTTTAAATCCACTTCAATAAGTTTAGATGAAGGGGAGGAGACAGGTTAAAGAAGGATTTTTAAGCCTTGAGACAATTGAGACAGGAATTGTGTATGTGTACCATTCAGGGTGAATATTACAACATATTTAATTGCCTTTGAACAGGGTATGGTAGTAAGTGTGTCAAGAACTGCAACACTGCTGAGTATTTCATGCTCAACAGTTTCCTCTGTGTATCAATAATGGTCCACCACTCATAAGACATCCAGCCAACAAGCGCTTGTGAGTATTGGTGTGTATATGTGATGTTGGGTTGAAGCTACTGACCAGGAATATAATGTGCGTAAAACTGTATGTAAATGTTAGTAAAGTGATTAGTGTTCAATGACTCTATGTACATAGGGTAGCAGACTCATAGGTGCAGGGTAGAGTAACGAGTGGTAACTGGCTAGTGCCAGTGTCTAAGGTTCAGGGCAGGGTTCAGGGCACCCCTCCCTGTGCAACTGGGTCAGGATCTAGCTTAGTGATGAGCTTTGAGGGCACTATGGTGTTGAACGCTGAGCTGTAGTCAATGAATAGCATTCTCACATAGGTGTTCCTTTTGTCCTGGTGTGAAAGGGCAGTGTGGAGTGCAATAGAGATTGCATCATCTGTGGATCTGTTGGGGCGGTATGCAAATTGGAGTGGGTCTAAGGTTTCTGGGATAATAGTGTTGATATGATCCATGGCCAGTCTTTCAAATCATTTCATGGCTACAGATGTGAGTTTTCTGGGTCGGTAGTCATTTAGGCAGGATACCTTAGTGTTCTTGGGTACAGGAACTATGGTGATCTGCTTGAAACATGTTTGTATTACAGACTCAGTCAGGGACAGATTGAAAATGTTAGTGAAGACACTTGCCAGTTGGTCAGCGCATGCTCGGAGTACACCTCCTGGTAATGCGTCTGGCCCTGTGGCCTTGTGAATGTTGATCTGTTTAAAGGTCTTACTCACATCGGCTACGGAGAGCGTGATCACACAGTCATCCGGAACAGCTGATACTCTCATGCATGTTTGAGTGTTACTTGCCTCGAAGCGAGCATAGAAGTAATTTAGCTCATCTGGTAGGCTCGTGTTGCTAGGCAGCTCACGGCTGTGCTTCCCTTTGTAGTCTGTAATAGTTTGCAAGCCCTGCCACATCAGACAAGCGTCGGAGCCAGTGTAGTACAATTCAATCTTAGTTCTGTATTCACGCTTTGCCTGTTTGATGATTTGTCAGAAGGCATAGCGGGATTTTCAGGTTAGAGTCCCGCTCCTTGAAAGTGGCAGATCTACCTACCTCTTAGCTCAGCGCGGATGTTGCCTGTAATCCATGACTTCTGGTTGGGGTATGTACGTACAGTCACTGTGGGGAGCGTACCTGTGAGAGAGATTGTATATGTCCATAAACTCCACCCAGCTGGTCTGCACATGGCTTGCTTTCCCTTTATAATCCGTGATGGTCTGGAGTCCCTGCCACATGCATCTCATGTCTGAGCCGTTGAATTGCGACTCCAATTTGTCCCTGTACTGTCGTTTTGCATTTTTGATTACCTTACAGAGGTCATAGCTGGTCTGTTCATGCACGTCCATGTTCCCAGTCAACTTGCTGTGGTTAAATGCTGTGGTTTGCGTTTTGACTTTAGCGCAAATGTTATTTTTTACCAAGTTTTTGGGGTTTGGATAAGTTCTAATCATCACAATAGGGACAACATCCTCTATGCACTTCCTGATGAACCCAGTCACCGAGTCATTTTATACGCCGATACTATTCCCAGAGGCTACACAGAACATTTCCCAGTCTGCGTGATCAAAAGAGTCTTGAAGCATTGATTTTGATTGGTCAGATCAATGTTGAACAGTCCTTACCATGGTTTCTTCCTGCTTAAGTTTCTTCCTGCTTAAGTTTCTGCCTACAGGTGGAAGCATGATCTGATTTGCCGAAGGAATGGCGGGGAAGGACCTTGTAGCCATCCTGGAAGAGAGAGTAACAATGGTCAAGCGTGTTCTCTCCGCATGTAGCACAGGAGATGTGTTTATAGAATTTTGGAGTGTTTTCCTCAGATTTCCTTAATTAAAGTCCCCAGCTATAATAAATGCAGCCTCAGAATATGTGGTTTCCAGTTTGCACAAAGTAAAGTGTAGTTCCTTGAGAGCCGTCACGTGTCAGCTTGGGGGGATATACACGGCAGTGACAATAACCAAATAAAATTATTTCAGGAGGTAATGCGCTCGGGCTTCAATGGTGAGCTATTCCAGATCGGGAAAACAAAAGGACTTGAGTTCCTGTACGTTACCACAGTCACACCATGAGTTGTTAATCATGAAACATACCCCTTCGCCTCAGTTTTTTTTAGAGAGAGTTCCTCCTTTCTGTTCGCCAGAAGAACGGAGAACCTTGCTGGCTGTATGGACGGGGAGAACATATCTGGAGAGAGCCATGATTCTAATAAACAGAGTATGTTACAGTCCCTTATGTCTCTCTCAATGGAGATCATCACCCTGAAGTCGTCTACTTGATTTTCTAGGGACTGAAAGTTTGCGAATGATATACTCAGATACGGTGGATGGTTTTCTTACAGACTGAGCCTGATTAGAACCCCACTTCTCCTCCCTTTTCTCCCCACGTTGACGTTTTGGTGTATCAGCTGGGATGAATGTGGCTGCCTCTGGGAGTCCAAACAATGGATCCAAGTCAGGGAAGTCAAATTACTGGTTACATTTCAGGTGAGTTACCTAATGTCCATAAGTTGTTATTTTCGGCTGTAGGTAATAATACTGGAAATAACACACTTTTTTAGTTTTAAGTACAGCAAAGTTGGCTAGACCTTAGAAACAGGGCATGAACACACAAACAAACACAAACACACACACTCCTCAATCCCCAAACACATGATCTTATACATCAGCCCAGATTAGCGCATGATCGTCATAGTAGCCCGGGAAAGAGCCTAGTCAGCTAATAGGATGTCACAACTGAGATGAGACAGGAAGATAAAGACTGGAGGATGAAGACTGTAATTCCACTAAAGGACTACTTCCCCTCGGAGTTCAGGTCGCTAGGGAAACCATCAGTAAAGCCATGCGATGAGGCTGAGCGTGTGCCTGCAGAGGGGATCGAAACACTCCAGTTCACTAATATTGATTTCCCCCTCCCTTTTTCTCTCTTCTGCTCCTCCACTTCTCTACTCTCAGTAGCTCTTTAGCACTGTGTGTAGTGCAGAGAGAGAACAAGTAGATTGGGTGACTCAGGCCTCATTTATATCTCTGTGACCTCTCTCTCTCTCTCTTTCTCTCCCTCTCTGCAATCACATATATTTCTCTGAGCAGAGCTGTACTTACTGACTTACTGTCAGTCAAGCAGCCATACAACATGTGCGTGTGTGTCCGGGGGTGTTGGGAAAGGGAGATAAAAATGTCCATTCTATCCAATGGACATAAAAATTGTATTCTATTCTACATATAATAATGCCCTCTATACCAACTCTATAACACACCTCATCCAACTGACCAAAGTCTTGTTCAACTTATCAAGGCCTTGGTTATTGGGTGATAATAATGAAATAAATATGCACACACAAGTAGTCTTACGAACATCCTCCCTGTTTACATCCTTTCAGTAGAGTACATGGTAATAGATACTGCTCAAATCAAATGTATGCAAAACAACACAATAGCCTTGCAATCTGCTTCCCTTGTATATTCTTGAATACATTATAAAGCATGTACAATATTTCAATAGATTATATAGATATTGTAGCAAACGGCGGGGCAGAATAGTGAACCTAAGTTGCTGGCGTGAAAGGCAAACACCCTACACATCACAGCAATAAGGTTAACTTCATTGTAATGTGGCTCATATTGCGAGGATCCCTACAATATAAATGAGGCGTGCAGTTGGATAAATACTTCTAGATTAATGGGATAAAATAACCACATTGCCCTCCTTGAATACAGTGGATTGTGTGTATTCAGGTCACAGGGTTAGTCTAGGCAGCCCAATTCCGATATCATGTCTTTTCACATCAGATCTTTATCCGAGCGGATCCGATTGGTCGAAAGACCAATTAGTGGAAAAAATATCAGAATTGGTGTCACGTTCGTCGCATGAATCGGACAAAGGCATAGCGTGGTATGTGTACATTCTTTATTATTATAAGAATGAACACTGAACAAACTAACTAAAATAACAAGACGAACCGTGAAGCTAATATGAATAGGGCAGACAGGCAACTAAACATAGAACAAGAACCCACAAATACCAAAGGGAAATGGCTACCTAAATATGATCCCCAATCAGAGACAACGATAAACAGCTGCCTCTGATTGGGAACCATATCAGGCCACCATAAACGTACAAATACCTAGACCTACAAAACTTTAAACATACAAAAACCCTAGACAATACAAAACCCCTAGACAATCCAAAAAATAGCCTATCCACCCTAGTCACACCCTGACCTAACCAAAATATAAAGAAAACAGAGATATGTGTAAACGCAGCCTTATACATCTGGCCAAACACATCCAATTAGTAAAATAATGTTCTCTCGATGATCAACTTAATGTTAGCTCAAAAACATTATTCTAACACACATTCATAATACTTCTAGGAGTTTACTAATATGGACACCTTGAACCACTGATCTTTATTGACTAAATCATTATCTAATTTTATTGGTCACATACACATGGTTAGCAGACGTTAATGAGAGTGTAGCGAAATGCGTGTGATTCTAGTTCCAACTGTGCAGTAAAATCAAACAAGTAGTCTAACAAATTCACAAACACTACCTTATAAACACAAATACACACAAACGTAAAGGGATGAATAAGAATATGTAAATATGTGGATGAGAGATGGTGAGCGGATGCAGTAGGTGGTGTAGAATACAGTATATACATATGAGATGAGTAATGTAGAATATGTAAACATTATTAAAGTGGAGTTATTTATACTGACTAGTGATGCCGCTATGTAAACATTATTAAAGTGGAGTTATTTATAGTGACTAATGATACCTCTATGTAAACATTATTAAAGTGGAGTTATTTATAGTGACGAATGATACCTCTATGGAAACATTATTAAAGTGGAGTTATTTATAGTGACTAATGATACCTCTATAGAAACATTATTAAATTGGAGTTATTTATAGTGACTAATGATACCTCTATGTAAACATTATTAAAGTGGAGTTATTTATAGTGACTAATGATACCTCTATGTAAACATTATTAAAGTGGAGTTATTTATAGTGACTAATGATACCTCTATGTAAACATTATTAAAGTGGAGTTATTTATAGTGACTAATGATACCTCTATGTAAACATTATTAAAGTGGAGTTATTTATAGTGACTAATGATACCTCTATGTAAACATTATTAAAGTGGAGTTATTTATAGTGACGAATGATACCTCTATGGAAACATTATTAAAGTGGAGTTATTTATAGTGACTAATGATACCTCTATAGAAACATTATTAAATTGGAGTTATTTATAGTGACTAATGATACCTCTATGTAAACATTATTAAAGTGGAGTTATTTATAGTGACTAATGATACCTCTATGTAAACATTATTAAAGTGGAGTTATTTATAGTGACTAATGATACCTCTATGTAAACATTATTAAAGTGGAGTTATTTATAGTGACTAGTGATGCCGCTATGGAAACATTATTCAATTGGAGTTATTTATAGTGACTAGTGATACCTCTATGTAAACATTATTAAAGTGGAGTTATTTTTAGTGACTAGTGATACCTTTATTAAGTCTGTTTATTTAAGTGGCCAGAGATTTGAGTCGGTATGTTGGCAGTAGCTCTGTTAGTGAAGTCTGTTTAACAGTTTGATGGTGTCACGCCTGTCGTCGGAAGGAGTGGACCAAAGCGCAGCGTGGAAAGTGTTCATGATTATTTATTTACCAAAAAACACTTGAACAAAATAACAAAGTGAAAAAAACGAAAGCACACAGTTCTGTCAGGTAATGACATGAAACAGAAAACAACTACCCACAAAACACAGGTGGGAAAAAGGCTGCCTAAGTATGATTCCCAATCAGAGACAACGATAGACAGCTGCCTCTGATTGAGAACCACACTCGGCTAAAAACAAAGAAATAGAAAACATAGAAATAAAGAAACTAGAATGCCACCCTATTCACACCCTGGCCTAACCAAAATAGAGAATAAAAGCCTGTCTATGGCCAGGGCGTGACAGATGGGCTTGCGACAGAAAACGTTATTCAGTCTCTCGGTCCCAGCTTTGATGCACCTGTACTGACCTCGCCTTCTGGATGATAGCGGGTTGAACAGGCAGTGGCTCGGGTGGATGTTGTCCTTGATGATCTTTTTCGCCTTCCTGTGGCATCGGGTGCTGTAGGTGTCCTGGATGGCAGGTTGCCCCCGGTGATGCGTTGTGCAGACTACACTACCCTCTGGAGAGCCTTGCGGTTGAGGGCGGTGCAATTGCTGTACCAGGTGGTGATACAGCCCGGCAGGATGCTCTCGATTGTGCATCTGTAAAAGTTTGTGAGTGTTTTAGATGACAAGCCAAATTTCTTCAGCATCCTGAGGCTGTTTCGCCTTCTTCACCACGCTGTCTGTGTGGGTGGACCATTTCAGTTTGTCCGTGATGTGTACGCCGAGGACCTGAAAATGCTCCACCTTCTTCACTACTGTCCCGTTTATGTGGATGGGGAAAGTCCAGGACCCAGTTGCACAGGGCGGGGTCGAGACCTAGAGCTTATTGACGAGTTTGGAGGGTGCTATGGTGTTAAATGCTGAGCTGTAGTCAATGAACAGCATTCTTACGTAGGTATTCCTCTTGTCTAGATGGGATAGAGCAGTGTGCAGTGTGATGGCGATTGCATCGTCAGTGGACCTATAGCAAAATGCAAATTGGAGTGGGTCAAGGGTATCAGGTAGGGTGGAGGTGATATGGTCCTTTACTAGTCTCTCAAAGCACTTCATGATGACAGAAGTGAGTGCAACAGGGCAATAGTCATTTAGTTCAGTTACCTTAGCTTTCTTGGGAACATAAACAATGGTGACCATTTTGAAGCATGTGGGGACAACAGACTGGGATAGGGATTGGTTGAATATGTCCGTAAACACACCGGCCAGCTGGTCTGCGCATGCTCTGAGGACGCGGTCAGGGATGCCGTCTGGGCCGCCAGACGGCATCCCTAATGTTTAAATGTTTTACTCACGTTGGCCACGGAGAAGGAGAGCCCGCAGGCTTTGGTAGTGGCCGTGTCAGTGGCACCGTATTGTCCTCAAAGCGAGCAAAGAAGTTAATTTGTCTGGGAGCAAGATGTCGGTGTCTGCGTCGGGGCTGGTTTTCTTTTTGTAATCCGTGATTGACTGTAGGCCCTGCTACATACATCTCGTATTTGAGCCATTGAATTGCGACTCTACTTTGCCTCTATACTGATGCTTTGCTTGTTTGGTTGCCTTGTGGAGAGAATAGCTGAACTGTTTGTATTCGGTTGTGTTTCCGGTCGCCTTTCCATGATTAAAGGCAGTGGTTCGCGTTTTCAGTTTCGCGCGAATGCTGCCATCAGTCCACAGTTTCTAGTTAGGGAAGGTTTTAATGGTCACAGAGGGTACGACATCTCCGATGCACTTGTTAATAAACTCGCTCACCGAGTCAGCGTATAGATCAATGTTATTGTCTGAGGCTATCCGGAAAATATCCCAGTCCACGTGTTCAAAGAAATCTTGAAGTGTGGAATCCGATTGGTCAGACCTGCGTTTGTATTGACCTGAGCAAGGGCATTTCCTGTTTTTGTTTCTGTCTATAGGCTGGGAGCAACAAAATGGAATCTTGGTCAGATTTGCTGAAGGCAGGGCGGGGGAGGGCTTTGTATGCGTTGGGGAAGTTCGAGTAGCAATGATCCAGAAAGCTACCAACTCTTGTCGCGCATTCGATATGCTGATAGAATTTAGGAAGTATGGTTCTTAGGTTAGCTTTGTTAAAATCCCCAGCTGCAATGTAAGTGAAGAGAATTCTCTTGAAAGATAATGCGGTCGGCATTTGATTGTAAGGAATTCTAGGTTGGGTGAACAAAAGGACTTGAGTTGTTGTAATTACACCATGAGTCGTTAATCATAAGGCATACACCCTCGCCCTTCTTCTTACCAGAGAGATGTTTGTTTATTTTGGCACGATGCATGAAGAAACCAGGTGGCTGGAACGACTCTGATAACATATCCTGAGGGAGCCATGTTTCCGTGACACAGAGAATGTTACAATCCGATGTCTCTTTAGAAGGCAACTCGTGCCCTAATTTTGTCCACCTTGTTCTTCACGACTGTATGTAATAACACTTGAGATTTCCTGGGCTAATGTAAGAAATAGTACATAAAAAAAAACAAATAACTGCATAGTTTTCTACGGACCTGAAGCGTGGCGACCATCTCTGTCAGCGCCATCTTGCAATCTACACTGGGGTGTAGATTCAGTCAATAGAGAGAGTACAGTTATTAACCCATAATGAAACCATATACTGGTCAAATAGACCAAATTAACAGAAGAATCAACATCATATTTTCCGATAACCTGTTTTTTAGGTTAATTATGGGCGGCAGGTAGCCTAGCAGTTCAGGTCGCTAGTTCAAATCCCGAGCTGACATGGTGAAACATCTGTTGATGTGCCCTTGAGCAAGGCACTTAACCCTAATTGCTCCATGGCTGTGATCTCTTGTTTATATCCCTGTGAGCATTTCTCTTTCACCTCAGACCATGTGTATGGAATCGTCAACATTGTGAACTGAGTGCCCCATGGTGACTGTGGGGTTATGGTATAAGCAGGCATAAACTATGGACAATGAGCACAATAGCATTTTATCGATTTGTAATTTGAATGCACAAAAATACCACTTTGAGATCTTGAGGCCCATTGTGAGGCCCATTTGTTTTAAGGTATCCGGAACCAACAGATTCATATCTGTGTTCTCAGTAATGTGGAATCCAATGACTGATTTCCTTATATGAACTGTAACTCAGTAAAATCGTTGCAATTGTTTGTATGTGGCGTTTATAATTTAGTTCAGTATATATTGGTGGGCTCGTGAACGAATGCCACAATCCCCCCGGAAAAACAGCCTCCATTCACCATTTATGGTAACAACGCCATGGTTTGCTGTATGATTTGGAAATTGTTGGAACTGGGCCATGTCCTTTTCTAAAAGAAATCGGGACATTTTAGCACATTTCTGTAGAGGTGCAGGAACATTGTTTTCAAACTAAAAATGCATGCCACCTACAGCAAGTGCCAAACACTGGCCGCGCATTTATTGTTTATTGGACAATTTCAAAGTAAACGTTGCATTATAGCCCAAACGTTTTATTTTGTATGTATTTATTTATAGGGGACAATGCACATTAATCAACACCAATATTACAATAATGCAGCATCCATTTAAATGTGCCGTGGTTAGCCAAAAGCTCATTTGCACCCGTAGTCCCAGGGCAGCTAAGGACAATTACACAGCCACAATACACATACTCACTAAAACAATACAACATACAAATACATTACACACAATAATATATAATTAAACTTCTATACAAAATAATTGTTGTTCAATATTTTGTTTATCAGTACATGATTGCGTTTCTATCTCCTGCCTTGGAATAGACTTTGAGATGAAATGGGCTATGATGTCACGCTCTTATTGCACAGCAATACTCTATCCCATAATGTGATACACTAACAGTCTATTTACATTCAAGCATGGTTAGCTATTGAATTGGCGATGGATAAATGGCTTAATTTGTGCAGCGGGTCTTCTTACCAACGGCAAATGCATCTGTTTTATCATTAGGCCTACGTTTCCTATATTTTTATTAGCCTACCATTAGTATACAGTGGGGCAAAAAGTATTTAGTCAGCCACCAATTGTGCAAGTTCTCCCACTTAAAAAGATGAGAGAGGTCTGTAATTTTAGTCATAGGTACACTTCAACTATGACAGACAAAATGAGAAAAAAAATGCAGAAAATCATGTTGTAGGATTTCTAATGAATTTATTTGCATATTATGGTGGAAAATAAGTATTTGGTCAATAACAAAAGTTTATCTCAATACTTTGTTATATACTCTTTGTTGGCAATGACAGAGTTCAAACGTTTTCTGTAAGTCTTCACAAGGTTTTCACACACTGTTGCTGGTATTTTGGCCCATTCCTCCATGCAGATCTCCTCTAGAGCAGTGATGTTTTGGGGCTGTTGCTGGGCAACACAGACTTTCAACTCCCTCCAAAGATTTTCTATGGGGTTGAAATCTGGAGACTGGCTAGGCCACTCCAGGACCTTGAAATGCTTCTTACGAAGCCACTCCTTCGTTGCCCGGGCGGTGTGTTTGGGATCATTGTCATGCTGAAAGACCCAGCCATGTTTCATCTTCAATGCCCTTGCTGATGGAAGGAGGTTTTCACTCAAAATCTCACGATACATGGCCCCATTC